>NC_046186.1:83800633-84103663 GCF_011004875.1 Balearica regulorum gibbericeps | reverse complement strand
TAGCACTTGCATAAATTTTCTAACTTGCCATACACTTTAAAAAGAAAATATAATTCTAGAAGTGGCTTTAGAGTTCAAGGAAATACCACTACGTACAGCTACAAAACAGAGAAACCGAGAAAGAAGGTCAATTGTCCACGTTCTGAGAAATGGCCCAGGTTTAGCAGAAAATTAGAAATACTCAGTAATCAATCCACGATCTTTTGCCAAGCATCGTAACCACTGCATTATTAATCTCTCACTCCATACTTACCAACTAACAGCCTTAGCAGATGTTCCTAGGGACCACAAAGGGACCACTGGAGAACCTCAGCTAGTACCCCTGAAAATCACTTTATGTCTCTGCAAGGACTCCTTTCAAAGGAGTTAAAAGCTTATTAAAGAATATATATATTGCATATAAATTTCTCATGTACAAAATTGCTAGAATTGCCAGAAGTCTGGTATGCAACTGAAAACGGCAGTGGTCCCACAACAAACTGCTGAAATGTAAGTTATGCAATTAAAAAACCTAAATACCTTTCATAAAAGGGCATGACTGAAGAGCTACTGAAAATATATTATAAAATTCTGATACTAATATGCAGTGCTGTGCATTTTAAACTCACCTCGTGCCAGCAAGTACACACTTCGGTTCTTTGAACTTATCATACTAGCACAGGAAGGACAAGAATTGGGATTTTTTCCTCTTTTAAACACTAAGGCAGACAGAAAATCTCCTCTTTTTATATTGCCAGTCTTGCTCTTCAAAACAGGATGACACAGCAAAATGTATATTACTTTGCAAATACATGGCCACACTCAGCAGAAAAATAAAAGTGAAGTAGCTGATACAAAAATAAAGAGACCAACAGTTTTACTGAATTCCAAGAATTCCATTTTCATATGTTTCATAATTGATGAAAAATTAAAAATAAATTTGAAAGCTTGAAATCAGAGTCCTCACATAGACTTACCAATAGGTTGAGCTGTAGTAATATTTTATTATTATACATTTGCAAACTACCAGGAATAGGGATGTTGCAAAACTGAGATAAAGTTATCTGAAATATATCCTGCATTGACTTTGATAGGGTTACACATGAGATAACTTTAATTTTCAAATATTAAAGAAATGGCTTTTATCTAGCTAAACTATCAACTACACAAGTGTTCTAAGATTTTGTGGCTGACGTTGCTGTTTTTAATATGAAAACTAGCTATCATGCAATAGAATAGCACAGATCATACTAACAAATAATGAAATAATTAGATTGTAATCTAGTTAATCACATTCAGGAAGTGAATGCTGCAACATTCAATGACCTGAGTGCTTCTATACCTGCGGGAGCATGCTAGCACCAGAGGGTAACCAGCCTCTCTGGCAGCACAGGGCCATAGCCACACTCTGACTTTTGCCCCTTAATTTTAATAGCTAAATAAACTACTGGAACATAACAGAATATCTTTCATGTGATTCTTCAAGCACTGATGGTATGATTGAGGATTAAGAGGTCATATCAGAAGCAGATCTGTCTGTTAGAACAGGCGTGAAAAGACATGATTTCACCTTAAATTCATGCCACTAAAAGAAGGAGGGGCACCAATTCCTCCAGCAGCCCCATTCCTCCCCTTGGGTTCTCCCTCCTCTTCATCCCACCCCTTGGCATCTCCAGCTCCCCAGCCACTCCTCCTCACACCCACCCATGCTGCCCCTCCAAGCAGCACAGCCACGGGGCAGCAGAGCATCAGGGTGGAAATAACCCCATGACAAAAGGAAAATAACAGTTTTAAGGGACAGCAGTTACTTTAATCTGCTTATCAGTGTGGGCACTTGAATCCTTGCAGCAGCACCTGGAAGGAAGGCAGAAGGGACAGCAGGACAGTCGCCTTCAGGGCCTGCGCTGGCTTTTGAGCTGTGCTCTATTCAGGTAGGGAGTGCGAGACAAAGGGAACACCTTTTCTGCCCTACATCAGAATGACAAATGTCTATTAATGCCCTCCAACATCAGTGAAGCATGTATTCAGGGGACGCTACTGCAGGCAGGTGGCAGGTTTTCTCTGGGGTTTTTTATGCTAGTCCATTGAACCTCAAGACACTCACACGCATATTTCCAAGTCTCCCCACTTCAGGCAGAGTTTCTAGTGTCTGCTACCACAGAGATACAAAATCAGCATAAAAAACACTGTCCACCAACACTTCGCCCCCTCAGCCTAAAAGAAACTTTGTATTTTTCTCTCAAGTTATGTTTGTTTTCAGCAACACAGAAAGTCAGATTCATGGCACATGGTTACTTTTTAAATTGGATTAAGAAAAACTGGGGGGGGGTGGGGGGGAAGATATCAGGCCTGGTTTTCAGAAGTACTGGTCACCTACAGGTTCAACTAATGTCAGTGGAAGTTGTAGGCAAGCAGTTGTTTCTGAAATACAGAGGCTTCTGTAAAACACACTCTTATCCACTTCCTCATGCAATGGCAGCTTGAAATAAAGGAATGCTGGTGAAAGCTCAAGAAGAAAAAGAAATAGCATGCTGAAAAGGTGTAAGTATCTTCCAACAAAACTTTTTGCTTCATTAGACTATCACCAGCCTTTTGACAGACCTCTGAACTAGCCCTGAAAGCATGTTATGACCTTACAAAATCATCTAATCTGTAACATGTTTGCTTTACTATCCATGCCCCTTCATGACAATTACTGAAAAAAAACCAGCACATCAAACAGCACATCCTTTGGCTTGACTTGCAACAAGACAGCATTCAGGCACGTATTCATCAAGGCACCCATCAGATCACCCAAAACTGGCCCTTTGCAGCAAGGCTCAACATCACCACTACCCACTCAACCCCCAGGCTTTCCACTCCAAAAAAGGCTACAGTTTTTTGACCTGAATTAACTCGTTTATCACTTGATAATAACTGCTGTGTTACAATTAGGCATTCAGCCCAACTTTCAGCAAAATCTCTTTTCTACACAAAACGTAAAAGTCTGTAACAAAATTTAACAATATTAGGCTGTTGGAGCAATAAGATCATTATCATGCTAACATTGTTCAATAAGATCTTCTCCATCTTTATTTCTTCATTGTTTCTTTTCCTATTTTTAAACTCAGAACTTTTTGGAGCAGGGACCATCTTCACATTCTCTATATGCATTACTCTTGAAACATTATAGTCCTGGCTCATATCAAAAGCAGCTAGGAAAAAAGACTTAATACAAGAAGTGGCAGGACAAGAGCAGGCACAAGTCTTGCAGTAAAGCTTTCCATAAATGGTCCCCTCTAAAAAGAAGACTGAGGGCTTTAAATTAAAAAAAAATAATGAAGATTGGGATAAGAACTGTGAAAGATATCTCCCCTACCCCAATGTAATCACAATCACATCCTTCGATGGATGAAATTCATCTTGCAGATAACCATGATGTAGATACTGACATCTGAGTTAGTTACATGCAGCTCATCTGATCAGAACAAGAAAAACAAACCTTTGTAGGATGCAATTTATCTGATCCATTTTCAATGCCTACATCAAGATAAGATTAATTCCACCCAGGGTGATTGGCAATTTTTCAGGGAAATGAGACCAACATTTAGTGCATAGACCACAAAATTTCATTTTAGCATGTAAATTCTCCCTAAAGAATAGTGTGCACTTCTTAAAATTTTAAGCAATCCATTTGTCATTTGTAACTCATGTTAGAAACAGAAATCTGTAAAGCTCTTTGGGAGCTAGAAGACTTAATGGTACTATTGACATGTGCATAAGGAAAATCTTAATAAAAATAGCTAAGAAGTAGTTAGCAGGCCAAGAAGAATTTTGATTACTCATTAAAGTGAGTAATACCTGGAAAATACAATCTTTAATTCCTTTGTAGCCTGCATCCTCCAACGCTACAACAAACTGGCCCCAAAGCAGGGAAAAATGCTATTACCTTCAGTTAAGGTCAAGGTTATGGTCAAGATATATGTCTCTGCTTGAAGCACAAAGGTGCTTCAGGCAAACAATTTTCCTAATATTCCATGTGCTCAAAACTGAACAAACTAATCAACTGTAATTAAAGCTGAATTAGTGTACTATCTGGTGTAAATATTGGAATAACAGTAACATACATTTTGTTGAGTATCTTTCTTGTCTCTAAAATAAATAAGAATATGTGCAGATGATTGATCTTCGCTATCCCTTACTTTTAGCCTCCTTTCTCCAGCACAAACAGGCACAAGAGCCTATCTATACAAGAGACCACAAAAGCAATTTTTCTTTACTAGCACAAAGACAATTAGGACCTCAGGCTGACTATGCCAAAGCATTTTGACTAAACAGAAGTGGCTATGCATTTAATGTCATTTGCCTTAACATTAATCTATATGTCTCTCCCTAAAAAATACTGATCGGAATTAACATTTGGTCTTCTAAATGGCACACAGTAGAACTCTGTGTTAAGAGCCCACAGGCATTTAATATAAATTTAACAATTATAGGATTGACAGTTATAAGGGATTTACAGCTTCTTGCCTCTCCCTTCCCCTATGATGATTGCAATAGATGATTATTTCCAAGAACAGAAGGTTGAAAGCATTACCCACTCCCCATCCTCCCAGCCTTTTCTAAATCTCAACCAAAGTCTGGCATTGGCGCTGAGGAATAGGATTTTCATAAGCACCTAAATGACTTGATTTTGTGCTCCTAAGTCCACCAATCATTTTGGAAAAATCCTTTGTTTCCTCCTGTCCTCCCCCTCATAAAATTATATATTTTCTATTTAGGTAGCTGTATCAAATCATACCCATGCATGCCAAACGCACACTATATCCTCAGCTGTTATTGGAGAGCCTCCTAGCTCTTCAGTTCTGGGATGAAAATGGGGTAATCAAGAATCTGTTTCAGTGAAAACTTTGTAAAATTAATGTATGAATTACATCAGATGCTTTATTTCTCATCATTTGACAAACAATGTGACTTTTAAGAGGGTCGTGTTCAGCACATTTGCATAATTCCACAAATCATAGTCTCCAAGTGGAAGCTATTACAATTATGAACAAGCCTAGAAACTGATATGCTGGCTAATGAAAAAACAGTATTTCTTCCACATACTCATTTCACTCTCAAACTAAATTGTTTCTGATGTCCTTTAGGATATATCTAACAGATATTCTAAGTATATCTAAGTATTCTTAGCATATCAAACCATATTTAATAATAATGTTTTAGTATTAAAGTTTAATACAACTAAGTTTAAACCATGAATAAGCAATTTATCTCTGGAAAATTCTTTTGGATATGTCATCCGTGCCTCTTAGTAAATCTCCAAAGAGAAGAGAAAACCTCTTTTATTTTAATTAGACACCACATCTCCTGACAAGAGATATGGGGGTAGCAGCCAGAATTCAGGATATGGGAAGCAATTTTTTCTCCTAAACATTGTCAATGTTTATGTTAGCAGCTACTCATAATAGCTTTTCAAATACAGACTAGTATGTCTTTCTGCAAAGATTACTTTATCTCATAGTTACTTGAGAAATAGGTAATAAAGAAAAGATATTAAAAACACAGATCATCACGCTAGGGTAACCTAGCATAAAATGTTGGTTCCAAGCCAGGCTTGGAAGCCACAAACAAAAATGAGAAAGAGAAGTTCAAGAAAGTCTAACAATGTGTTTGGGGTTTTTTTTAAAAAAAGAGGGAAAAGAAAAATAAAGGTTTAAAGTTCATTCTTGACTGTAACTCCTTTAAACTCCAGAGATAACACCATTAACCAAAGGAGATTTTCTGTGATGTTACAACTGCTATGTATCATTTTACTATGCTATATTTACCCTATCTTCTCAAACAGTTAAAAAAAAAAAAAAAGCGCTTCTTTTCTTTGCTCTAGTCATTTCTAGATAAGTCACAGTCCAATAAGAGGAAGCTAAATTTTACTCCAAGCAGTTGGGCATGCATAACTGCTCATTGTGCAAGGTCATGTCCCTTCCACAGTCAGCAAGTACCTCTCTCAACAGCCATGTCTGCTAAAAAGTCAAAAAAGTCTTTAGCAGGACATGCTATCTAGCTAGAGGATCTTTCTCAGGCTCAGGAGGAAACTCGCACACAGATTGTGCCCCACAGTGTGTTTCTTCACCTGGCAACCTTCTTACGGCACCGGAACCAAAGGCTCACTCAGGCCTCAGTTACTCAGTTCCTGTCTGAAGCTTTGCTTAATCAAGACATTGAACCCAAACTAATATTTCACTTCTGAAAGTCTTATCATTGGAAGGTTTACGTCTAGGTATAAGTTAACCTCAAGCATCTCAAAAGTAAAACTGAAGTGTGCAAGGAATGGCAACCTTTTAAAAAATTCTCATTTTATCCTCTTCTAGCACAAACCCCAACTTAATTAGATATCACTAATTCTGGAGCAGAATTATGGAGGAAATCAAATGGCAATTTCAGATTTAGCGGAAGGACTCCAAATTGCTCTTTTATTAGCCTGAACATTGCAGACATCCACTTTGATTTACCATCATGTTACTCCAGTTGGAGGTATGTTCATTTGGAACTAGTTTGATGCAAAGGAAAATCAAGTTCATTTTACAGGTACCTATTCAAAGTTTCAGAAGGTGAAAATGCGATAGCTAAAAATGCCATCCTAAGAGGGTAAAAATATTGGAAAATAGTATTAAGAGACAAGACATTATTCCACAATGTCTTTTCTGAATAAGATCAAAACATTTGAGAAATGGAATTCGAAACAATGGACAATTAGCTCCTAACAGAGATTCACAGTAGGTTGGACTGTAATGGTTTCACTATAAAATTTTACTCCCCCAGATAATTCAGCTTCTTGTAGATTTTAAAAACACAACAGAACATGAGCAGATATGAAATAAAATTTCAGATAGTTTACTTAAGAGTCACAGTTTCTCAAATTAATTGTAAAATTTTTTTCATCCTATAATCAATTCCATTTCAAAATACTTAGTAAAATAAGTGCTTCGAAGTTTATATAACAATGTCATCTGTCCAGTTACACCATCTTGTAGACAGCAGTGAAGCAGAAAAGGAAACAAGAGATATTGATTATCACCAATTTTATAGTGTAAAGCTGATTCTGACACTTTTCCTATAAGCAGTCCCAACCTATGCAGAACCTGCACAAGTGAGAGGAATGTGCTACTCCTCATGAACACCGATAAAGAACTGAGACTTTAGTTAACAAGTCTATACACACCACCAGCAGCATATATGTACCACAGAGAGCGTGCTTCAGAAACGTCTAAGATGGATCAGTGGGTACAGCAGGTCTCACTGGGATAGAGTTACTTCTCTTCACAGTAGCCCATAAGGTGCTGTGTTCTGGACTTACGACTAAAACTGTGTGGACAACACACCGGTGGTTTACCTATCGCTGAACAGCACTTGCACAGCATCAAGGTGTCTCTCTTTCTCACTCTGACACCCCAGCGAGCAGGCTAGGGGTGGCCAAGAGGTTGGGAGGGGGCACAGCTGAACTGAACTGCCCAAAGGAATATTCCATAGCACGTAACACCATGCTCAGCAATAAAAACCGAGGGACAGTCTTTCCAAAGTAGCCATTGCTTGGAGACTGGCTGGGCATAAGTCTGCTTCTGTGAGGTGGTGCGATTGCCTTTGCATCATTTGGGGCATGGGGGGGTGGGGGGTGGGGGGTGTGGCCTCTTTATTTCAATAAACTGGCTTTATTTGAACTGACAAGTTTTTCTTGGTTTTGCTTTTCCAGTTCTCTCCCCCATCCCATTCAGGGCAGGGAGCAAGCAAGTGACTGGGGTGGTGCGGGCCAGCAACTAAGCCACCACAGTGAGACCCAGGGTTCGTGAAACTGTCTGATTTTTCTTTACATTCCAGACAGCTCCAGCTCTATTGCATCTGCAGCAAGGATTACTATTTTTAAAATTACAGTGCAGTAACATTCCACGCATCTTCACCTTACATTAAGCAACATATCAAGGGTAGTATCTGACCAGCCTTCACCATATGTTTCATTACTTTGCATAATTCATCCAAGCCCTTTTCTAGAATGCAATCTTGCTGAGGGATGTTCACGCAAATCGTTTTAACTTCAATATTATAGTTATCAAGAGAGAAAGGTCCTTAAAACCTTGCCAAATTGCCTTTTGTATATCAGGCACTCTGTCTGCATTTGAAGTTCTGTCATTACAATAGTTGTTTTGTATCCTTACATGAACTTCTTTCATTAACACCATACCAAAGCAGTAATAACAACAAATTGGTCTTACTACAATAACTAGTTTTCTGTATGGTTTTTGACTCCTTTTCTAATATTTCTTATTTCTTCTTTTATTGGTTTCTGTGTACTAGATAATTGCCTTTACTAAACAAAACTAGGAAAATCTGAAGAATGTTTCCTGATGAAACCTCCCCAATTAGGAGTTCTTACAGATAAAAGTACACGCTCTGAATCCTAAACAGCCTCTCACTTGTGTCTATGTTAATTTTCATCCGCCATCATACCACTAAGTCCCTTGGGCTGGTTTAACAAGCTCTGTTTTGATTCATCTAAATTAAACTGAAATCTGGAATATGTGGCCATTCTTACATGATACACAGCATCTTATTCAGTTTGTCTTCCCATAGAGTTTATGCATTTACCTCATTCCAAGGGTAAGGGAAAAAAAAAAAATGAGAAAAAAGAAAATGAAGATGGCCATAAGACAATAATCTTTGTACTTCATAGCAACAGAAATGTTATATTTAGATTGCGTTTATCCTTTATTTTGAAGTGGTAGCCATATGACAGCGAATTTATTTTTATTAAAGCTTATTAATGAAATGTTCCTAATATGGATTCTACCACTTCTAATTTGAAAGGCATCATACAATTCTCTCTTCTTCACTTGATGTATAGGATACATTTAGATATGAAATATGAATTAAATTAAAAATATAAAGTTTGGGTAAAAGTGACATGCAGAATACACACCACTGATAAAAAGCCTGACCTTTACTTCAGAGAATTCTGGATTAGAAAGAGAAGGCAAAAAGCATTTGGCAGCACAAAGCAGCAGGAAAAACATGCTACATAACAGGCAGGACTCAACAATCCACAGGGAATTCAGATCTCAGCTCTTCCCCCTCTGCACTGATCCTTAGCGTCTTACATCCTTCAAAGCTTGATTTTTTTTTTTTTTTTTGAAAGCTACCCAGTTCTAATTATCATTTTTCTGAAGTTTCATCTAAATGAATGTAACCCTATAGACTTTGCATACTCCATCCACTGGCACACTAAACAAAACAAGTAGAACACCATGTAGAAAACTACAGTCCAAATTAAAGGTAACTTGCACAATCTTCTTTAGTTTACAGGCTACATTCTTTATTTCTTCAAGAAACATAGACCTAGATGAAACAAATGTGATCTGTTAGCAATGCGAACGACCATCCAGGATCTCAAGCTAACTCACTGTTACTGTGCTGTGTTGATTATTGCGAACATGTATTCACAGACTCTGGATGACCAACAGCCCACATACATACTCCTTTTTCCCAATACATATGTATACAAACGTGTTTGGATTCCACTGCTCCTTTCCATTTCCATTATATCATCTCAGCAATTTCACAAAAACAGTACAAGAACAGAACTCACTTGTTTCTTATGCAAGGATCGTGATATAAGCATATAGTTGGTCGTGTTGACACTTGGAATTGTCATTAGATGACAGAGTGAAGTTTGCAACAAAATTTCATCTCATAAGCTATTGAAGTTATTGAGAGATTTCTATCAAAATAGTCATCTCTGTTCATTATCTGTACTACATTTTTGATCATACAGCAGAACTTTATCAAATATTTAATGGAATTCTGCACCTCTATCGGTTTTATAGCATCATGTGCTTGTGTAACATTTTTGCTAAGTAACAGTGGGATAAATTTCAATTAGTTGTAACAATATAAACCAACCCAAAAGTAGATTTTGCTAAGTTTGCTAGTTTGCTGAGTTGATATACCAGTCTGGGCAAAATCAAGATAAAAAGCTGGTGGACATAATAACGTCAAACAAAATCAATTTCTGCATATTATACACACAAAAAAAGCCTCTTTTAATTTATATAAATTCTATTCATAATTTTCATAGTCTCCATATAAAGAACATCACAAGCAAAAAAATTCAGACTTATAACAAAACAGCGATTGGACAATGTTGAAGGGCAACCGTAAAAAACCCAAATGTTCAGCAAGGAGTTCAATAGCTACTGTTTCAAGATTTATTTCTTGAAACTGAAACACAGCTCTGAAAGTCTGTGGTTGCTACAGCTTTTACCACAGGTACAGTTTGCTTGATCAGATTCTGCTAGCAAAATACAAATGTTTACAACACAATGAGACGAAGAAGAAGGTTAAAAAAAAATAAATAAATTCTTTTTTGCTAAGTTTCACATCTCTCCTTATTTCAACAAAAGCCCTAGGGGCAAGGTTTTGAAAAATTGTATTTTCTTAATACTTGTTTAGAAATGAAGTCTTTTAAATTCATATTTTCTGCTGACACAACAAAACACCCTGCTAATAACCAGTTAAATCTACAAAAGTTCTTATGCAGTTCCAAGCTTCTTCATGCTGCCAAGAACCACATAAAAAGAACGCTGATGTCTCCGTACTCTGAGACAAACCACTCAGTCAAGGAGTTAAAGCTGAAGCAAGACAGTATTTGTTAAAGGCACAAACTAAGCTACCCGCACCCAGCTCCTGCCGACAAGCTATGTGTTACACTAAGTTGCAAGGAGGCAGTTTGAGGCTCTAATCCTGCCTGCATCTTTTGGGAGAGCTAGAAGAGGAATGAAGAGATACTTCCTTGGAGAAGGATAGAAGTGCTGAGGCACAGTTTGCAGCAGTGCAAATCAGTACTTTGTGTTACCCATCCTCATTCAGAAAGCGAGACTCAGTTTTTATAAACAAGACTGCAGAAAGAAAATATCTCTCTGTCTGCACACCATCAAACTTTATTGAAATACAGAGCATTCAGAAAAGGTCAAAATCTCTTAACGCTTAACACACCAACTGTACTTGTAGTCTAACAGACTACCTATCCTACACAGCTACAGCCGGAAGCTAAGCCAAAGCCTTGCTGCAGGAAATTCTAGACAATTACTCAGCAGAGAAGCAAAGGAACAGACAAACCAATTAACTTCAGATCCAATGCTATCCATTTTCTAGTAGCTATTTATTTAAAGTGAGAGAGATTTTCATTATGTTTCTTTATTATACAAGTTATATCAGCTTTTTGGTAGAAAATGAAGAAAAGCAATGGGAATTCATAGTACATTCAAAACACAAGACGAAAAGGAAAGCAGGGTAAAGGCTTCACTTATTTCAGTTTCATAAACAAATAAAGTAATTCCATAGCAACACGATATCTTTAATGCCCTCAGCCCTGACACTCATGCCAGTAACATTGTTGATTCCAGAGCAGCAAAGAAAGAGTTAAGTATCATATTGTGCAAGTTGAAATTGTATGAGATCACTTACATATTTGAAAGATTGCAGGCTATCTTTTAAGTTTTCATAAATAATTACTGTTAAAACTATTTGTCAAGCCTTGTAATAATAATTGGGCTATTAAAACATTGCTGAAAACCATCACATAAGAATCTAGTTAATTGGATTTCTTCCTGGTACATCTTTCCAGATCAGTGTAAGAGTGTAGAAACGTTAATTATTTCATGGCGACAAATATTTTGTAAAGGTGGGAAGCACAGTGAAAATGCAAGAAGTTTGGTTGGCAGCCTTGCTACTGAACCCAGATTAAAGTTGCAAGGAGTTGGGGGAGGTAAGAGACTTTCCAAAATACTGACATTTATTTTCTTACACAGACAAGACACGTGAAAAACTGTGTATTTAGTCACGGACCAAAAAGCTCTTTTATGCATTGTGCATCTTTCTAACTTAATCTGGGACTTAAAACATTGTTCATTTCTGCAGTCTTTATTCTTTGAAATGCGGCAGTGGAATGAAGCCTGGTTTATCAGAGCAAGGCTCCCTGAAGACTTAACAATGCAGACTGCATCATCCGCAGCCTATTATCACTGCAGCCGTTTGACACAAATATATTCAGATGCTGAGCACTCACTGCAGGCTTTGGATACGCTCATATGCCCTCCACAAGGCAAAACGGGAAGAAAACAAGACAAAACACAAGCTTTCCTTAGATGTTCACTTTAAGAATAAAGGAAAGGTAGACAGCTTCCAGTGATAAAAACATTCATATACTCATTGCAAAATGTTATAACTGAATATTGATGAACAGAAGAATTATGTCAGTGCAGCCTTATTGCAATTAGATATAGTTAGGAAAAACATTTAAGCATTACCCTTACTAGCTCTGCTGCTTATCTGCAGATTTGGACAAGAAAAGGAATTTCTACGAATTAAACTGGACGCAAGCAGCAAATAAAAGCAATAATGCAATTAGTAACTTGGTACATATAAAGAATTTAAGATTACTAGTTTTTCCACTGTATTTGCATTCAGATTACTGTTGTGTGACATTATTTTTCCTCCGAACAATTAAAAATTATTCCAGGAAATATTACTAAATATTACAGATGCCTGATCCTGTCAAATACTACTTGCCAAAGACCTTTTTGCTTAGAAGTCAGTTGAAAGATTTCCCATGAACTGCAACAAATTTTAGAACAGGAATTCGATGTTGGCAGTCTATTTAAAGGAAGAAGAAAAGGAAAGGGGAGAAAAATAAGAGAAGTATGTGTTCACGCTGAAGGAGATATTAGAAAGAAATTCTTTACTGTTAGAGTGGTGAGGCACTGGAACCAGAGAGGTTGTGGAGGCCCCATCCCTGGAAGTCTTTAAGGCCAGGTTGGATGGGGCTTTGGGCAACGTGGTCTAGTGGAGGGTGTCCCTGCCCATGGCAGGGGGGTTGGAACTAGATGATCTTTGAGGTCCCTTCCAACCCAAACCATTCTATGGTTCTGTGATTATGTAATACTAATATAATTTCATGCCACAGAACCAGATTCACATACTGGAAGAAGTCACTATCAGATAATGGCATCCCAATAGTGAGAACAGGTACATCTTCTGCATACTTTTCTAAAGCATCATTTACTTTGTCGACAGCTTTGGAAAAAACATACATTTCCAATTATACTTTCACAGAAAATAAAATTACACTTAGGAAGAAATAACTGAAAAATCTTCTTCTAATGGCTGAATTAAGTTGCATAACTGTAAGAAAAGCTATGTTAAAAAATAATCTAGCAACTAAGTTCTTTCCAGGAATCCATCAATCCTTATTTCAAAAATCGTTAGAGGTTAATTTCACCATTTGGAAATATCTCTTGTACCATTGAAACTCATTAGGCAGAGTCTTGCCAATTAGACCAGACGCATTCTTATTTATACATGCCCTACTTCTCACACACATGCATTCACTGTGTTGTATATCCAACTTAAAAAAGAGATGCATAAAGAAAATCATTAATGAACAATGTGCAGCACACAAAATATCTAAAGGATATAGACTTCTCATCCAAGTGAGCTAAGGTACTAAAAATCTCCAGGCTCAAGATTTGGCAGCTATTTGTTGGAGAATCATGCCTCCTAAGGTATTCCTTATTTTAATTGTGAATTTAAAAGGCACAAAATTGACACAAGTCAAATGCATACCTGAGCATATAAACTGGATCTTCTATGCTTTAGTAAGAATCTCTTTATACACGCAGATTTCACTTATCATTTTCCTAAATGATTTTGCTGCAGAATTCATATATAGTTCTAATAATATTCTGAAAAATTCCTGTCCCATCATTACTCTTCTGCCTCCCCCACGTTCTCACCAATACATCACTGGAACTACTGAAACTACTTCTGATAAAGCAGCAAAGGTCAGCTCAGAAAACTGCCTTTTGAGGGTTTTTTTTTCGTGACCACTGAAATCTCCTGAAATCATTGACAAGTTTTTCCTATGGTGAAAAAGAAAAGCCTCAATATATTTCATCCTGTGATCAAGTTCTGAGATGTTCCCTAAAAAATTAAAAATCCTCTCACATATTTACTTTTCAGACATTACCTGAAATACTGTCAAAGATGATATTGTTCAATAATTAGGGATTCAGGCTCAAAATCTCACTGCGCTAAGCACAGTGGAGAAGCAACTCAATCCCAGAAGGCTCAAATCTGCATATCAGATGGAACAAACATACAGATGGAGGTGAGGTGGGCCGGAAAGATGAACAGATCAAAGGGAGGCATAAAAGAAAAACACTTTCATTGCACATCCACCCCCTCCCAAAGCTTAAGAATAAACACACACAACTCTTTTTCAAACTATCAAAACATGCAACTACAGTCAGGATTTTTCCACTAAAATCCAATTTTATTTTTGTTTTGGGGAAAATGGGGTCCCCTAATAATAACAACAACAGAAGAAGAAAATAATCACAGCACATAAAACTTTGATTTTACTTGAAAAACTCTCCATTTCCCATGGGAAAGGTGAAGATGCTTCCCACACTTTCTGCCTAGAGACACTCAGGGGACTTGGTTCCCAACTGCAAGCCAGCCAAACTGACCCACTCCTTCACCAGACCTAATGGACTTCCAAACTTTCCAAGCCCTCTGCTCCCACTTTACTGGTTAAGCTGCCAGGCTGGCAGCCTTCCCACTTCCTGGCATTCTCTGCCTTTTTCTGTCTACTGGGCTGCCAGATTTGCCAGACCACCAACCAAGTGTGGTGCCATGTGAGCTTGTTCTACCTTGTTCTGGCTTTACAGCAAGGCAGGCAGACTCTCTGGGATTCTGTCATCGATTCCTCAAAATCCAACTAGAACTCAAATTTCAAGTCCTAATGAAAGCTACAAAATTTCAGCAATATCTCTTTTCCTCATGAAGGAAAATCCCAGTTCCTACATGGCTCTGTCTCCCTTGCTGAGATACGAAGCAAAGACAATGTTCAGACATTTTTTCTTTCTTACATACTTCAGAAACACTGGAGGAGAAGTGTTCTGTATATAAATACAGAACTAGAGCTCTAATCCTCAGGTTCCAGGCATCTGCCACTGATAGTCACTGCTGTCTGCCAGTCTACAGTGTGCCTGTGAGCATCATGTGAGCATTGGCAAGATGCACAGGGTCTCTGCATCTTGCCAATGTGACCTTATGCTAGATGAAGAGCTATCTTGTATTACGTCACTGGCCACTGTGGTCAGAAATAATCTTGTTTCCTGGCATCCCTGATCCTTCTCCTTTGCTGTATCTTGATTCTGTCTGTTTTTCTAGTGAAAAACAGTGCATCTGTTTTGCTTTACTAGTTCAAAGTTGTCTACTTCTATTTCATTTAACACCTCTTTCATTCATTCATTTAACTTTTTTTAATTGCATTCTGGAAACACAGCTCATCAGTTGAAGCTTAGACATTAAATACCAGCCTACAGAAATTTGTTAGAACCTGCCCACACATCTAGATGATTGTCCCACATGGAGGAAAGCATGCTAAACGAACCATCTTCAAAAGGAGACTTTCCATATCCATTATTCATGGAAGCAAAAAGAACATCTCCCTCCCTGCCTAAGAAACAGTGATGAGAGCTGCAGTCAGTATACAGAGTGTAGAGTAACTGAGTTCAGTCTCCAGGGGAAAAAAAAACCACACACACACACACAAAAACCAAACCATAAAGACATAAAAGCCTTCAGCCTTTTTTTTGGTGAGATTTTTTTGGTTGGTTGGTTGGTTGTTTCGGTGGAAGCATGTGCTTTTTTTGCTTTGCAGCAGCTGGCCTTTCGATTCCCTCTACAACGCTTGACCTAATACTCATCTCCATGCTACATCCTTTTTATTCTCTTTTCCCCCACTCCCTTATAGTTAATCTAGAGAAGATTATAAAAGCAACGTAAAGACAAGGTTGTGCATCTTAATTTTTCTGGACAATATTGGGGAAAGGAGCTCACAGATGAAGTTTGCTTAGCACCACAATGGAAAAGCAGTCTGCTTTGAAGCAGGTTTTAGGCGATTTCCTTAGAAAAGGCCGAGCACATCAAATCTTACAAGCTAAGAGCAAAGCCTGCGACCAACGTCTGAGCACTGCTGGCATGACAGAAATGAGGGAGCTGTTGTAATAGGCAAGACTAAGGATTCTGCAAATGGCACTTTGCCCCCTGAATCAACACTGACATAATGCCCCAGAATAAACTTTCCGAGTTCTTATTAGCAGTGTCATTTTTTAATGAAACATTTAAAAAAAAAAAAAAAAAAAAAGAGTTCCATCTACTCTTGATAGGCATCATATGTTACCCTTCATCAGAGAAGAAGTGTCAGTCTTAAATGACATTCGGGTAACGCTAAACTCCCCTTTCACAAATTCCTTAGGTTATCACCACTTTCCTCTATCACAGCCCTTAAGTGCCAAGTTACATAACTGTACACCCTGCAATAGATAGTTATACAGCATTTTTTGGCACTCCCGAAGAGCAGTATGGCAGAGGAATAGTTCTGGTAGGAAGAATAATAACCTCTGCATTGTAAAGGTGGAAAAACATCATATTATATACTTCATTCACATTCTTATATAAGCTTAAGTAACTAGTTTATCAAAGTGATTTGAAAGTGTGATAGAATTAAAAAAAAAATTAAAAATACTTCTATCTTCAAACTTGGCAGTTTAGCTGTTTCAATAATAACCTTAGATAACCTCATCCTTATAAAAATCTCACACACACAATGCGAGGTAATAACCTTAGATAACCTTATAAAAAGCTCACACACATAACGCTGACAATACAATCTGTGTAGATCCACAGACAAAGCATCACATTGCTCAGCTGATCTGTAAAAGAACAGAGAACATAATATTTACTCTCAATTTAACCTCATATATTCAAAAGAAATTTGTACTTACTATCACTTTGTTTCTCTTTCTCCTTTCCTCTTCATTTTTGTACATTTAAAAGCAGTTGAATCTTTACAGCATTTTGTCAATAATAAATTATCAGCACACAACCTAGTTTATGTATCAGTGTCATGGAAAGTACTATGACTAGCATAGTACTTTCATAAATACAGCAAATCTTTTGCCAACTATTGTCACGTTTTTATAATTATTAAAAAGAAGATCATTACTCATTAGTGAGAGGCAGAACGATTAATACACAGGAACCTCCAAAAATTAATTCAGCAAATTATATTAAAGGTGCACAGGACCTTACAGCTAAAAGTGAAGGGCAGATTGAAAAGAAAAAAAAAATTTAAAAAAAATCAACATTCTTTTTCAGTAGATCCCTTTCAGAAGTTTTCCATATACATAGATATCTGTACATATACATCCTTATAATCTACATGAGAAATTCAAGGAGTTTACAGCATCCATAAGGAGCCATGACACAATGTGTTGTTTTTCCTGCACTATTCCCTGACAAGAAATAGAGTTGCTGTGAATTCTGCATTATTTTTTGGTTTCTCAAAATCTCCACATTGGGGTGAGAGGGGAAGAACACAACTGGGGAGCCCAAAGAAAAGGAAAGGTTTAAATGGTTCTTGTTTGCTCAGTGGCCATCACTATCTTACACAAAAGTGTTTTTTTTTCCTAGAGATACTAAGGCAAATCAGGCAAGGCATTCAAGAACAGAAAAAAAGGAAAGATGCGACTATACTACTTAAAACTGTGGATTTGTTTTGGACTGCATATACCAGTCAGTCTGGTTTGGTTTTTTCCTGGTGAGAGCCAGCCATATCTGGTAGTTTTTATAGAGGGTTGGGAGCCCATGGCAGCTGGGGAATGCCCCAAACTGCCCAGGGGCAACTTGTGTTATTCTGGGCCTGCATGTACCCGTGTGAAGTTTTTATTGCCCACAGCACAACCATCTCAAATAAGTATGAATGCATGACCACTGTGTCCATGGCACAGAGATACAACCTAAGAAGAACAAAATACAGATTAAATAGGGATTTCCTAAAGAACACCAAGATCAGAGAGGGAACTTCCTGCCTCCACTACAGGGCTCATACCAAAGAGTTTCTCATTATAAAGTTTACATGTTAAGTCAACTATTCCCCTACTAAATGAGAGAGCCTAACCAAGACATGAGGTAGAACCCAGTAAGAAAAAAAACTTTAGAAAAAAAAATATCTAGAGAAGAAAGTGTTGCAGAAAGATACTTTAAGAGTCAGGAATCCACATGGACTTCCCACCTTTTCAGCAAAGATGGAACGAATCCCTACACCAGCATAGAGCAACTTTTCTGTTATCTGCAATATCATCCTCTCAAAAATGCTTCTCTGCAGAGTTAACTTCAAATGCATTTTACCATTCACCTTGCTCTTTGGAGTGTGACTCACTTTATTACTTTCTCCTCTTCCTGTGTACTTCTTTATACCTCTCAGAGGACTGTCCTACCAGCCCTGGGTTCTCAGCTTTTCTCTTCCCTTTGTTCTCACCTCCCACCCTTGACCTTCCCTGTTGTCCCTCCTGGCCACATAAAGTTGCATCTTTGCCTGCTGATGCTGCCCACCTCACCTGTCCTTGCACAGAATGGCTAGGGATGCCTCCTCACCTCTCCATCATCACCTTCTTAGGGCTGCGTCCTTGCCTCTCCTCCTAGGCTGCTACTGCTTCTTACATCTTCCCCTACCTCTTTACTGTCACCACTGTTGATGGCAATGCCAGAGCAGAGTCACAAGTCACTTGTCTGGAAGAGCCTGCACTAGCTTGAGTATTTCAGCTTGCTAAAATTCACTTCAAATGTTGGCACACCAATGTGGCATACCTCACCAATTGAAAAAATACTGATCACAGTAGTTTCAGAAAAGGAACTATCAACTCATTATTTACTCAATGGCTTGGAATAGAAATAGAACAAATAGGGATCTTATATGAAAACTGTCTCCACGATGATAATTAAAGTACTCCAGATAACTCTTTTGGTTGTCTCCAGTGAAGTAACGATCTGAATACGTGCATAGGAACAAAAACAAAACTGCAGGAAAGCTCTGGGGCCTTTGCTTCCACCTCTGCTTCTATCATCACAGACATCATCTGAGAGTATCCACCAACCTACTAAGGTCCACTTTTACCATAGTTCTCTTCTGTCCCTCATCTTTGTATGCAGTAGCAGCCTGAAGTCCTACTCCTCTGAGAACTAGAAACCCTCTCCTAAATTCGAGGCTAAGTTTATTCAGGGTCAGCTTATATCCTTTTGTTTTAGTACCAGCATTGTCCTTAAGCTTAACTAATTCTTATCCTTCCCTGATGTTTACCCCCTCGACATTTTTAAAGGCCACAATCTAAGTTTTCGTTGTCCTAGACTAAACAAGCCAGGCTATTCCAAATCTCTCATAAAACAGCCTCTCCTTTGCTATAATATTCCCACAGCCTTTGCTTTTACCTGTGCCAGTTTAAATTCACACTTCTTGAACAATAGGGGCAAGAACTACAGGCAAAATTACAGAACAGTTCTCACCAGTGACTTAATACAACGGTATTCATAATTTTATGTCCACTGGAAATACTTTGCCTGATATATCCTACATTTTCTTTTCCCATCTTCATAGCTACATCCCATTGCTGGTTCATACTGATCCCTACTAAATAGGTGATCGAGATGCCTTGTGCTGGTTTTGCAAAAAATATATCACCCAATTTGAAATATTTCTTCTGTATCTACACTGCATGTGCAAGTGTGTGGATGTAGTTCAAGATTCATTCTTGTTATTTTTATCATTACTAAAAAAGAGATGCAATTTTCTCTGTATATGCAGCATTGTATTTTTCCCCACTTCGTACAAGAACTTCTGTTTTCTCCAACTATGAAACTTTTAACTGTGCAAAACCATTTACAATCTGATCCGGAGCAAAAGGAAAATAATTGAACTTATCTTGAATACACTGATAAATTGAATATTACTGGAAGTGCAGTTAAGAAATTGCCAGATCAACTAGCAAGTAGTAACTTCAAGACTAAAAGTTTCAAACAAATGAACTATTTGGAGGGGAAAAAAAGAAAAAAGGGTAGAAAGGAAAAAAAAAAAAAACCAAAACAAACAGCAATTAAATGAAAGCTAACATCTATCATGTAAGATGATTTTTATTGCCTTAGAGCAACCACTCTGATTAACAGCTTTAGAATGATATGTAACCAAAAAGTAGTAACAACTATGGGCTTAAATCAATTGTGCAACATTGCATATTGAGGAAAAACAATCCTCCTGACCCCGCAAGGGATCAACTCAATCCTCCCAATCCTATTGAACAAATGACTTTTTAATTATTGTTTTTATCATTACCTCAACTATAATGCTTGGCGAGGCAAATGGGACCCTGGGGAACAGGCCACTCTTGAGAATTCCCTTGTAGGATCTGTGCAGTGATTTCAAACCCAGCTCCTTGAAATCAGTATTAATGAAACTAGGAACTTCACTGAAGCATTACTGTCTTTTTTGTGCACTTCAGTTCTAAGAGCATTCCTTTTTTCTCACATTATTGTACAAACTAGAAGATAACAACCAGTTTTCTTTGTTATCTTTAGAATTTTGACTCCTTCAAGTCTATAAAAAGAAAATCTGTATCTGTTAGTGTGGTATTGACACTCCTACTTTTCATTATTTTTACTGTTCTTCTCCAGCCAGTTTCAAGTTTTGATTTATGCTTCTGAAGGCAAGGTAGCAAAGAGTACACAGTCACAATGAGACCACTATTAAACAAATAGGCTTCACATTCTAGGGCACATCCACTGTGCCCTAGTCAAGCATCTATACTAGCCTACCTGCTTTTCGCTAATACGATAAATATTCCTCTCTCATTTTTTCAAAGCTTGCAATCTGAGAAAAGATTATTAAGCTGTTTTGGATAACATCACATTCATCCAAAATATATTTCTTATGCAATTTTCCACTGATTTCAGTCACGCATTTAAATTTCACACTTCTAATCTACAAACTAAAGCAACTCAACATGATCAGCAAATCTACTTTCTCCCTCCAATTCACCAGCAAAGGCCTAAGCAAAATGCTTCCAGTAACCTCCCTCCAGGAAAAAAAACCAAACTTTCAGCTCTTTAGTAGACTGTATTCTCCTTTAGGATATGCAGCAGGTTTGGGACCACAAGAAAAGTTTTAATGACATTGAGAGACAAGGTCAGACCCAGGAAAGCTACTGTATATCCAAACATTTAGGAATTTTAGTTAGTCTAATAAAAGTGCAGTTCCAATGCTCTACAAACTTTGCCTAACTTGCACGCTCTGTGCAACTCAGTCAGCATTTTGCCGATAATCAATGAAAGCTGACATCAGCATTGCTTGACCCCCGCAGTGTTTTAAAGCAGGAGAGAAAATTATTAGGCAATCAAGAGCCAGCCACGTGCGTGTCAAGGCACAGCTCTGTGGGGGCCAGGCACCAGGAGCAACAGGAGCTCCCCAAGGGGATCCAGGGCCCGTCCCACCCCCAGGCACTAGGCACCTCTCTGGGGACAAGACAAAGGTAGGTTGGTCACTGGGTCACCAGGTGGTCCTGGGTCAGCATGGTCTGTGGCTGGGCAGAGCTGTGGAGACCTGGGGACCAGTCCCGCTCCAGTGTTGCTGGGGCAGGGGCTCATGGCTCTAGGCAGCTGAAATGGGTCCTAGGCCATGGGAAGGTTGGAGGGAGCCCTTGGAGGGGCTGTGCAGGGACAGTAATGTCTACAAGCACCCTCAGGGTCCTTATAGTGTGGATAGGGATGAAAGAAATGATTTGTGGTGTTTCGGGGTTTTTTCCATGAACCTAAACTCTTCCCAATCTTCTCTTCTTCATAAGGCTCTCTTCTTGCTTTCCCTCTAATTTGGTGATGCAGTTTCCCATTCACGTGGCTCCTACACAACACTGGCTGTGAAATCACTGAATGATCATTCACTCTTTCTTAGGGTGGGGTTTCTCTATCCTTTTCATCCATTTCTTCACAGGAGAGAAAGTCCTTCCACCTTATCTACTTTCTACTATGCTCTGCTCTTCATGCTCAAAAGCTTTCCTCACTTCTTGTCCTGGAAGGGCTTCCTCTAAGTTTTATTTTCCAGTCCATATTCACTTTCTTTATCCTTCTATTGCTTCCTTTTTTTCACCTGCACCTCATCCAAAGAATTTTCTTTTTCTCCAATCTCCTCAACATTTTCCTGCTCTTCTCAACCTTATGCCTGCTTCTCATCTCTGTTTCACCAATGAGTCATTCTCCCTGCTCAGGAGAACAGTGCCTGTGGTACAATAGCACCAAGAAGTAAAACCCATGCTAGAAGGCAAGTTTTAAACAGGAAGTGAAGAAAAGGAGAGGGCCAAAACAATGATTCCTCCACCAAATTAAGATACTTAAAACAACTAAGCCTAAGAAATTTAATATGTAAATATATGCCATATTTATGTGGCAGATATATGTGAACCTACTGTGCAGAATATGAAAACGTTAAACTGAACAAACACTCTGACTACTAAGTATAAACATCTCTGTCAAGATTTCTCATCCCAGAAATATCATATACCTAACTCCAAGAGATTTCTTTACCATTTTCAAAAGCAGCATTTTGGTTCTTGGACATTCTTAGGCTTCAGAGACCCAGTGTATACTGAATGTCACAGTAAAATGTTCCTTGTGAGGCCTTCAAGTTACAATTTCTTGCCTGTATATCTGAAGTCAACATAGAGGGAGCAGAAACAACTAGTTTCATGTTTAAGTAACAGGACAGAAGATTCTGTTGTGGGACTTTCCTTTCCATTAGAAATCTTTGACTGTAGTCAGCTGAATGCAAATTCAATCTGAGAACAAGAAAAAAGAACAAGGCACTCTGGCAGATGAAATTAAGACTATATACAACAGCTAACAGATACAATTATTAATATATGCAATTGTGCACTTCCATCAGCAAGTTTTTAATGCAATACAAAATTTTTACACAAAAGTGACAGGAAAAAAAACCCCAGCTTCAGGAAATTTTGAATAATAGTAGAATAATCCATATAAACAGAAATATGCACAGAAGAAACCTCTTGTACAATTGTTGAATTCACAGAAACAGATAAAAGAAGAAATAGTTTAAGTTTCCCCATGCCCAGAAAAGGAGTGAGTGGTTACTTCACGGCAGCTTTTCCTTTTTGAGGTACCTACTAGGGGGCTGTGCAGCTTTATGACAAAAAGCTTCACAAAACATCCCGATGGCTGAGCATGTCCCACAGCTGCACCACGGCCACATACCTCCCTTTCTGTCACCACTAGCCATTGTTATTCTTCCCCTGGTTTCACATAGGCCCTGCTTTCCATTTCTACTGCCTGTCTGGCCAGAAAACATGACACTGCCACAGCAGCATGCTGACACAAATGTCAGATAAGTCCTACCCTTAAGTTCAATTTATATTTATCTAGTTAAAGTGGAATACAGATCAATCAAGAGTATTGTAAAGCAATGGAATGGCTGCTGCACTGCAGCTAAGAGTATGCTGGCTGCTAGGGAACTTGAATTTACAGAAGCCAAGGCATGTAACATATATTTCCTAGCCTAACAATGTAGCCCAGTGCTTCAAACCACGTGACCTCCTGATCACACATACCTGTTCTCATATGTGTTACCAGATGCATCAGGTCTTAGCTGCTGCCAGAGAACAAACTGTTATACCAGACTGGAAAAGACAGTGGGAGTACAATGCACAAGAGTCTGAACTATTCAGCCAATACCTTTCTGAAGACTGACGTTTTCTTCCACTTTTCTATTATCTTGTGCTTCCCACCACCAAACAGCTAATAATATATCAATCTGTCATCACCATGATTGCAGTGGATGGAATTCAAAAGAAAATATGCAGTGCCTTTATATCACTAAACCAATAAATTCTGACATATCACATGTACTAATATGTGTATTGACTCAGAATATTTATTGTGAGGACCTAACATTTTCAGTCTGCATAATCCATAAAAATGGAAGAAATAAGTGAAATTTTGAAATCAAAATATTACCTAACAGTTTAAAATTGACTGATAAAAATTATATTCTTAATCTATATACCTCTTCTCAATTTTTTGCATAGAGACTAAAATAAGTATAATCAAGGTCTGAAATAGTAACTAAGTCTGGAAAACAAACTACTCCTATTTTACAATGCTTGTATCACTAAGAGATATTTTATGGCTTAGAGTAAATTCTGGAATACTTGAATACTGCTTTTGAACTTACTGTGATGGCAATGATGGTCTTTAAAAACAAACAAAACAAATCCACCAACATATTCGGGAGGACCCTTAACACAAAATAATCATAACCTTTCCTGGTGTTTCTCATGGCTCGTGATTAGCTATTCTGAATCCTAACACCTTACTATCGTGACCAAAGTTCAGTTCACCACTCAGATGGTATTCCTTTAGGAAATGGAGATAAACTGCAGCATGTCTGCTATTTGTGAGCCTGGAAATTCTCTGGAACCACTTTCTATTTTTAAACGCATTCTTTAGATGGAAAGTACTGGCATGCTGTAATTTTTTCCCTAATGAAAGGCACTATCTAACACATTCTGACTGTCATGAACACATGTGAATTGTTCCTTTGTGACAACGCGGTCGTGGAATATAGTGCATATATTGCTATGTTATATACAGCTCTTGGTTAGAGGCTAGGGAGAATGACTGAACAAATCCAACGCAGTGTATACTTAGGAGAAAAAACTAATGAGAACTTGAACATCAAATTCCTGAAGAGATTCAAAAACAACCAGCATTTGTTCTCACCTATAGCTACTTCATAGGTATTTAGATAACAATGAGTGATTCATATTCTTTTAGCTCCCATAGCATCAGTACTCAGGTTGCAGATCCTGCCCATTTGAAGAAGAGTAATGACATTGTAGATTAAACCAAATAAACTCATGGAAAAGCAAACCACATCATAAAAAAATAACTGCAAGACCTTCTACCCTGTTGGAAAGATGCAGCTCTGACAAAGTACAGGAACACAAGCCAGCCAGCCAAACAGAAATAAAAACAGTGGTGGCTCCTACTGCTGCAATCCAGTAGCAGGTAGGACTCACCACAAGCCAGGATTCAGAACACAGTTGTCAGAGGACACTCAGTACTTGGCCACAGCATCTGATACTACGCCTAACAGATCTTGGTTGGTTCCCTCTGCCAACTAACGTCTTCTCTGAATTCCTGAGCTTTGATCCAATTTGCTCTCATCTGCATGCCAGTCTCATCCAACACACAGCAATTTTACCGACTGATCTGGCTACACCACAACAGTGTCATGAGCACTGCATTGCGTCTGCTTCCTAAATCTCTCATCAACACAGGACACAGACACATTAGAAGTGGACAGTATGAATACATAAAGATTGACAGAAGATTTCCATTACTTTCCCCCACACTTATGATAACCAGAGCAGGACGGTAGCAGCGAGGTAATGCATTGGGTTTCACTGGGATTTGCAGGACAGCACTACATACAGGCAGAGCTGTATTTAAAGGAAAACACCTGAAGATGCAGTCTTCGCCTTTGTCAAAAGCTATCTTCTAATTTTGAAATAGTTTATTATAGAAAAGAAGAAACACAAAAATTAAACATTTCAAAATGAGATGCTGGCATTTTCCAACTTGGGGAAAAGGTACCTCTTGGTCCCTGTCCCTCCCCCCACTCCCAACCCTAGTAAATATTAATCAGAAAACACCAGTCTCAGATTACAGCCCTGGCTGACTGCAATACTTTAATCACCAAGTTTACACACGTAAAACCCTTCAAGCTTGCTTGCCTGCCCATAATTTAACCTGCTCAGTGTCATTCCCAGAAGTGATAAGATTATTTTACTGCACAAATGCAGTGTTGCATGAAGACATTTAGTGTTGTCTTGTCCCTGACTGCCATTATCTTTATTGAAACCTGATATAAAGAAGGGAATGAATTCTGCAAATAATCCATAAATAATTTTACGATGGGATTTGAAAAAGCAGCACATTACTGAAAGGAGATAATGGCCAGATAGTGACTTTATGCTATTATTTTAGACTTAAGGCTGGATGAAGTAATGCATCACTGAAAATATAACTGCATCCACAGTAGTTTTCTAGGCTTTTATGTGACTTCAGGAGCTAATAGAAATTAACTGTTTTATCTCTATAATGCCATATGAACAGATGGAAACTGCAGAAACAAAAGTTTGCAGATCCAGTTGGTTAATAGCTTTATTGTATTAAGAAAAAGTAGAGCTCTCATTAGCCTGCCATTGTTTTCTGTTCTGAAAGAAACGAGCAGTATAATTTGGATGTAATCACACTGGAATCACTTCAGCATTTCTCTTCTCAATTTTTTATCCCTATTGTACTTCAGTCATTAAGGGTGTAAAACCATTAACATTTGCCTTTTGCAAATCAGCAAGCAGCTTTCTCTCAGAATAGAGCTGTCTTTTAGTCTCTACAAAGATGTTCTTTTGCTATTACAAAGGCGTTTTTCAGGGGAAAACACCACTTTCTTGATACCTCAATTCAGGAAAGCACTGAAGTGCGGCCTGGCTTCAAGCATGTACCTTAAACCTACTGGGCCTTGAGTAAGATTCTAAGCATTTTTCTGAATCAAGAACCAAGGTTCATAAAGCATCAGTTAAAAAAAAAAAACAAAACAAACAAACAAAAAAACCCCCACAACAGTAAAAAAAAAAAAACCACCAGATTTGAATGACAGAAAAAGCATAGTATCTTCTGTAGATCCTTCAGCAAACCATTGGCTTACTCAAGTTTTTTTGAAAATCAGACATCAAAGTACAAAGTTAGGAATTTTATCTAAATACCGCCCCATTTTGAAAAGTTTTGGTTGACAGTTTTAAATTATAAGGTGCATCAATATCAACAGTGAACAGAGAGTGCTTCAGATTCTAAAAATACCCTTGCACAATAAATGAATTCAGATATTTTTACTTTTTTTTTAGATATCACAATTACATATTAATTTGAAGAACATTTCAACAATTGTTTGATATTGTTTTCAGTGTACTAGATAGCAACTTATCAATTATTACTAAAAAAAATTAAAAAAAAAAAAATCAAGCTCATGCCCTGGGACTAGGTATCTAAATAAATGAACTCGCTATGTTGTATAATAATTTTCATATTTTTCTGTCAATTTGACCAGCTGCTAGGACAATTTTTTTAAATGGAAAAAAAAAAAAAAAGCCCACCACACCACACACACACAAACAAAAAAAACCCAACCACAAACACCACCAACCCGTAACTAACCTTTATATTTGAAGGAACACCTAAATTGTATTGTATCAATGGAAGGCTACCTAGTTTTCTTAAATTTTCAAAACAGAAGAGAAAGAGGAGATAAACCACAGGTATTTTTCTTGTCTCAGAAACATACAGGATCTGAAATATTTTGTATATGTGCTAGAATGCCCAGAAGTAACAGCTGTTTGCTATGGTCTTGTTCTTGCTCAAGGTATTTGTATTAGAAAACCCTTGAGTTCTTTTCCAGCCCATACTGTCACATTTGTAAAGAATGAAGGAAATCTTCATATTTAAGCCTTTCAGTTTAACACCCAGGGTATTTAAAAAAAAACAAAAAACAAACTTTTTTTCAGTTCAAATGTATCTTCTTGCATAATACTTTGAAAGATCAAAATACATACGATTAAGAATTAAGAAACCTTCTAATAATTTCTTTTTTTGTTGGACAGATCCCCATGCAGAAGTGCAGATCTGTTTAGTATCAATTTTTCCAGTACAGTGGAAACATACCAAGCAGAAAAGGCAAACCAAATCATGTTTTTGTTCCAATCATTATCATTAGCCTAATAACTCTGACATTAATTGACATTAATACTTTGCACAAGTGTATGCTCATATATATGTTTTAAAAGATTATTTGCAGCTTGAAATAAAGTAATTAGGAGAATTATGGCAACTTGTATGTATCTATATTCCTATGAACTTAAAGATAATCCTGTAAAGTTCCTGGAAGTTTATATTTTATATAAAATTTATGCTTTATATTCAGCCTCTCTTATTCTCAACTAAAGATTGGCTACAGAATTTCCCAGTTTCTATATTCACTTCTCAAAACAGAGAAATCTTTGCATCTCTACTGCAAATAATTATTTACATGCATGTGGTCTCTTCATGCACTTATACAAAGTGGACATTCTAAAACCACCAAAGAAAAAATAGCAGCAATATTTCTCATGATGTCATCAAGATAATATGTTGATTTTACCTAGAGATCACAGAATCACAGAATGGTTTGGATTGGAAGGTATGCTATAACACTTGAAAACTTCACACTAAAAATTAAGAGCACAAATTAGTATTAGATTTTGCTGATTTTGGCAAAAGGGATTTTATTCAACCTTCCTCTTTATAGTTATTCTTTTTGTTCTTCCCTCTCCATCCCTTCTTATTTTTCCTGTCTCTGCTTACATCTTTGTCCTCCACATCTTCTTTTATTTTTCTTTCCAAAAGTTGCTTTAGCTCTTCCCTGCTCCTTTCACACAGTAGTTCTCTCTTCATTCCTTTTGCCCTCTCCTATCTCTTAACTCTGTTATTCCCCTCTACACTATTTCTCATTCCGCTTCCTGCCCCAGCACCCATCTGCTTTCTTGGTCACTATTCTTCCATCCGTTCCATTTCTTCCAACCCTGTACCCATCAGCCCTGTACAAAATCCTTGGTGTGTAAATGGAACTGTGGATTCTTCTTCCATGCTTTTTTCCCACCTATCTCAGCTGGCTGTTATAAGCAATATGTAAACATTCTAGATTTTCAAGTGGCCTTTAAGTTCTTAGCGTTTTCTATTGTTACCAAAATCTAGGCCATACATGCTTGTATTTTCTTCTCTGCACATAACAGTGGTAGTTAAAATCTCATCTACAGGTTAACTGCATCCCTTGTAAGAACTGTGAGGAGGCTGACATTGTCAAATCTATTATGGCATTAAGTTCCTCCAAACAACAAGGGCACAGACGTAATGATGTTAGACTTCAGACCTTAATCCCTTATGTTCCAGTAGTAGTTTAAAAGGGGGGTTTGTTGCATGCAAAGTTTGAGTCATATTGTCATATACTGTGCTACTCTTCCTGAATGAAGGTTGATTAAAATATCTTGGTTTACTGGCAGAACTTTGTCTTGGGTTACTTTGCTGGTGGAGTACCAGCATTCTGAAAGCACGCAAAGTCCAAACAGTGCTGCTTAAGTTAATTGTTCATTATGTTCACTGCTGTCTCTGCTTCCCCCTCTCTCCCCTCTATCAAGCAGAGATGTCTGGCAGATTCAATCATAGCAAATCCCAGAAAGGACAACTAACTCTTAACTGTCACCAGGGTTGTGCTGCAGAGATCTGCAGTCTGTTTCATCAAATATTCAGTAAAGCAAAGCTTCCAAAGCCAGATAAAGGTCTTACCTGCAGGTCTGCCTCATGACTATCTGGTTTTATAGGCTTTCAGCAAAGCTCTGCCAGAGCTTTTTTTAATTTTTTTTTTCTCTACATTTTCTTGTAGGGCACTTTGGAAAGAAATGCACCTGTGGCCACACTGTCTCATTTCTTTTAATACTATCAGTGTAACACACTGACCAGTAATTTGCTCTTTAGACAAAGGAAGAGCAGTTAGAAGAGTTAGAGGATGAAGAGTTAGATAAAATACACCTCCTCATTTCTTAATAAATAATGCATTAGATTTCTATTCATTAACACAATTAAAATGTAAAAACCACTTGATTCTCTTCATTTAATATATGCTTATTAAAAAAAAATCAGTTATCAGAATTTAAATGTACTTTAAGCAAGAGGCTGCATGTATGGCATAATAAAATGCTAGAACAGCCTTTCTTAATACCTTGAATAGTGGAATGAATTCTTCCAGGTGATTAAGAAACAGCATTAGTTGGTCCGCAGTCATCTTGACATAACCCTCTGACGAAATTCTCATGTGAGCACACGTATACATTGTCTGTTTATTCATCCTGGGCAGGTTCATCACTCTAAAGATAGTCTTATATGAGTTGGTGTATACTGTCTCTAATGCTATTTTGCAGGTAACTTTCAGAATGTTAGTGACATTATTGGAAATGCACTCTTACAATGGGGAAAACTTTTTCACAAAGCCCCCTAAGAAGAGATGATGTATAGTCTTCATGTCCATTACTGCAGTCTACAGAAGCTATATAAATGCACTGTGTCACTTTATTAATTACATTTTTCTCATGAAATACGTATTTCACAAGAACACTACTTTGCACAACATAATCTAAGTTACTAAATAAAGAGGGTTAGTAAATTAGAAGGCATGCTTTACTTTCCATGTATAAAGACACATTGAAGTTATTACAGCCAAATTATTTAATTGGTATGGCATTCCATTTGTCCCTCACGTCTTCATAAGTCATTTGCCATTATTAAACAAACATTAAGAAAACAATTTTTTTTTTGCTAATAGTATTCTCCAATAAACTGTTACTTGTTATAAACATCAATTCAAAATACTGCACATTCCAGATATAACTTACTGATGAGCCTGTGATGTTACATTTCTTTGGGAACATACCAGGGAGAAAGTAATTAATTATATACCTCATCTGTGACATCAGACAAATAAAGCATGGAAAAAATGGCAACATTGTACAAAATTATCATCCCACCAGTTAGCAAGGTGGGGGGCAAAAGTATGTTTTTATTCAATTCATTCTGGAGACATAGCAGATAGTAGAATGATCAGTATTAATACTAGGCTTCCATTCCCAGTTTTCAAGTCTGTGCGTGTTCCTGCTATTTATTTTCAAGTGGTATGCAATTTTAGACTAGCATACTTCAAAAATACTGTGATGCAATGGGTAAGATAAATTTTTTTAAAAAGTAAATGACTAGTTGTAAGATTGCCTTTCACATCACTTTGCAAATAAATACTTTAACCCACCCCCATAATAACAGTATCATCTAAGAAATTCTGATATTTTGACATTTTGCAGATTTTAAATCTGTACTTGTTCTCGTCTATACTTTCCAAATGATTTTAAATACAAAGGAGTATTTGCTTGTTTCCACCCTGTACTTGTTCTCATATGGAGTCCTCTTTCTGGATAATGATTTTATTCAATCTTGCTGCACAGATTTGGAAAAGATATGGAAGGAGTGGGGATGAAAACTTATGTCCTTAAGGTGAAATAAAATGCAGGCAAGTAATATACTTACCTGACTGCCAGAATATAAGGGCTGCTTCAGTTTCCCTCTCAGCACCCACTACAATATACATCTGTGCTTCTGCTGTCAAAACACATTTATCACCTGCTACATTATATATTTTGTCCATAGTACTGAAACCAGCAGCATTTCTCTTCCTTTCTGTCCTTTTTAAAAAGGGTGGAAATCAATACAAGCAAATGATGAGGTTACTCAAGTTTTGTAAGGAGTATTATCCTTCAGAATTTTTACCAACAACAGATTACATTGGTTTGCTACAAGGCCTAGAAAATGAAATATGGAAAGGAAGAGGTATCATATGATAATTCTTTCCACCAAATAGCTGTATCAGTGAACAAACTCCTGACAAAACCATGTATCATGGATACATGGTAAGATTTGTCCCAATCCAGTCATGCAATCAAAATATAAACTCAGCTGTATTTCGTCATTTATGGTATAAATACTTTGAGAGGTCACCAGATGGCTGGAAGAAAAACATACTCATGTTTCTACATCAAAAACAAAATAATGGTAAGTACAATAATTTCAGAGGGCCGCAGACACAAGCTACATCAGCTTTCTCACTCTGAAACAATTTTCAAAGTTTGTTACATTTTGTCAAAATATTTGTTCCTAGAGCAAAAAGGTAATTCCTTCTCCTGTGAAAATCTCATAATTATTTTTAACAAGCAGTAAATATTCAACATCCAGTTTATCATTTAAAGTTTGTGACCATTTTTGGATGCAATGCTAAGGAATGTTATGCAAGTGTCTTTGATTAAATCTCTTTAAAAATCTTAAGTCCAAACCAAATGTATTTAGTTGAAATCAGTATCCAGGCAACACAGAAGTTCAGTAACAATGAGAAGACTCTCTTATTGTCCCAGTGGTCTGTTCATCTGCTCGATCATTCCAAACCTGCAAATATAATACTGTCTAGGAAAAACATGCTAAAATAACAATCTCCTACATATTCTGAAAAATTTCTGATAGGGATGGTATCTGAATTGATATTAATCCTAACTATGCTACATATAGGACAGAATTCAAATTCTAGTTTAATGAGATTGGCAGCACAGAAATAAGGTGAAACAGAAGCTATCTGAAAACTCTGCCCAGAAAAATAACCTCAGCTTGTTTAAGAACTCATTCTAACAAGATGTCCTGCAGATCTTTCCACTGCTAGCAGCAGCAGCCGCTTTTCTCCTTCAGTCCTCTCTTGCAGCCTGGGTAGCCAGCTGGACTCAAACCCAGGACAGAAATGGGCAGTAAATAAAGGGACTTGCTACTCTTAAGAGGAGGATGAGTTACTGTCTAGTAGCTGACAGTGCTAAAGAACAGGTGGAAAGTTCCAGTTCTCCCCATAAAACACTATCAGACATCACAGGAAGGGAGTTTTTCTTTTACAATTGCTCCAGGGTTGATCAGAAACTGAGAGATTTTTTTACAGTGTAAAAACACCATCTGAACAAGTAAAATAACACTTAAATCAAAAGCGACTTAATTTAGAGGGGTCTCTCATTATTTCTAGAACAAAGACATGTACCTCAGCTGTCAATCTCACAAATCATTTCACTACTCAACACCAGCTTACTCTGTGGTAAACTGTAGTTCTGCTTTATTATTATCTCATCCTTACCTTTAATATTTTTAATCAATTTTACTCTAAAATGTGAAATGCATGCTCTAAAGACCAATAACTATGCTGGGTTTTTTTTCTTTTCTTTTAAATGAATCACCTAGTACGAAGGGGGTCCACATCTTCCACTGGGGTTCCCAGCAGTTACCATATTAGAGACAGTAATTGTCTCCACATTCCAGATGGCTACTGTCCCAATGACAGCCAGAGTCCTTTTAACCAGCACATGAGGGTGAATATAGTGACACTCTTGGGAAGCATTTCCTATAAATGTTGAGAAGTTGACAGATGGGACAGAAAATTTTAAGACTAACTTTTTGCCATGGGTCAGTTTGGAAGAATTATAGCTGCTATGAAAGCAGGCTCTCTGGAGGCAGAAAATTTCTAAAGACCTCTTCCAAGAGACAGTGAAAGGAGCCAGGAGTCTGTGGAAAAATATTAATCGAATCTATACAATCATAGAATCACAGAATGGTTTGGGTTGGAAAGGACCTTAAAGATCCTCTAGTTCCAACCCCCCTGCCGTGGGCAAGGACACCCTCCACTAGACCAGGTTGCCCACAGCCCCATCCAACCTGGCCTTGAACACTGCCAGGGAGGGGGCCTCCACAACCTCTCTAGGCAACCTGTGCCAGTGTCTCACCACCTCACAGGGAAGAATTTCTTCCTAATACCTAATCTAAATCTACCCTCCTCCAGCTTAAAGCCATTACCCCTTGTCCTGTCACTACATGCCCTTGCAAAAAGTCCCTCTCCAGCCTTCTTGTAGGCTGCCTTTAGATTTCCTACATTGTCCTGGCTTTCGCTCCACCCCCTCCCCCCCGCCACTGTTACAGGGTAAATAGAACAACAGCTTTTAAATTTTAGAGTTTTATTTTACACACCTAGGAGGAAGACTTAAGGTAATTGTATCGAAAGAATGTCTCCAAGACTTACTGTTTAACCTAGTGATCTGCCATTCAGCATAAATGTTGCTACAATATAAAAATATACTTGCCTGTGCTAGAATGTTGGGAATAGGAAACAGAGAAACTATTCTTTAAAAAAAAAAACAAACAAAACCAAACAAACAAAAAAACCTGTTTCTTAGGCAGTCACCTAGAAGAGAAAAATGTACACCATGGATCCAAGAGGTAAAGCCTTCAATTCCATCTCGTTTTTTCAGCTTTCCCTTACACAAACCTGGGGATATCCTGAAGATAAAGACAGTAAGCAATGTTACAAAAGACAATGCAGAGGGGCCCTACCCAAAGGCTTGAAGAGTTCACCTAATGTTCTATTTTTTTCACATTTAAAATCTCACTTGGCACATATTACAGATTTGCATCCATCTCTGGAGTTCTGTTGCCTCATATACCAGCAAATGTATTATACTCTTCTACATCCTTTATGTAGCTTTTTAATCCCAATTTATGTTAGAAATAAAATTGATCATTTTCTTTATGTATGTTGGTAATGCCAACTAATAAAAAGTTTTGAAATGTTCATTTTATTCATCCATTATACCATTTCTTAGAAAACATTAGACCAAAGTCTGCTTCCGAAAAATGGCAGAGGGTTTGCATACTTACTTGCAACAAACATACAAATTGCCTTAGTTAGTACAAAACCCACCAGAATTTAAGAATGCGTAGGTATAACCTATTGGAATTTTTTTCTGTCTGTGTGGGCTACAAACCCAGCTGCTGGATGCATACCTGATAATATCAGAAAATACTGGACAAGTTACTCCATGAGTTTCTAGTACAGGGAACATGAAATACAAGGCACACTTTACTGACCAGATGTAAGAAAGCATGGCTATTTGTATAAAAAGAGATATTCATCTTGAATCTCTAATATCTTGCACCTTGTATTATGTATTTTACACTTGTGCAAAATAAGCAGAAACTATACACTACACTTATTCTACACTTACTTGCTTCACTTACTTCACTTTACACATGTGCTAATGCCTGCAGCAAGGAGATGCAATTGCGGTAAGGTTATTTCTCAAAGTTAAATTGAGCTATTGTACACTTTATATTTTAGCCATTGTAAAGAAGATGTAGAACCTACCTTCACACAACTTAAAAAGGCATGAAGAAAAAGACTGCAGATAAAACAGCAAGAAGGAAAGCAGCAGACGAATGCATTAACACTGAATTAACTGAAGGAAAAGAGAAAGGGCAAATAGCTTCTGATCTTATTCAGGAGACAGACTTCTCAGAGGGCCAAGCTGTGCATAATAGCTGTAATTGCTCCAACGGACCTCTCTATATGTGCACAATTAGCATAGCATGAGATTATTCCCTCTGGGTTTTCCCCAATTAGTGTCACTGCATCCTTTGACTCATATGGACATGGATTACAAAGCAGCTGTTAATAATTTTATGAGCAACTATTTCCACACCCCATCCCACCCCCAGAATGAAGCCTGGTAACAGTGCACAGAACGAAAGATGTTCAATGGTTTGTTTCACCTCTGGTGTTCAGTACATGCCCCGATGTCTTGTCATGCTTATTGCACACCACTTCATTCCATCCACCAGCAGATTTCGTACCCTGCCAGGTGCTCCCTCTGTAGGACACAGAACTCCACCACCTCACAGCTTCACAGGCATTGAAGAATCCCATGCAGAAGCCCTCCGAGGTAAAATATCATCATCTTAATTTACAAATAGGAAAAAGTACTTAAGACCAACTGAAGGTAAAAAAGGACCAACTAATTTTGAGTGCCCAATACACATTGCTTGGGAGCAGCACTTTTGGAATGCTTACAATTAAATAACAATTTACATGTTCAAAACACATCCAATACCGGATTCTGTTGCACCTGTGAGCACTCGGCACTTCTCCAAATCAAGTCCAGATCTTCCATATTGGAGAGGCAAGAAAACAGGACCATCTATGAAAAGTTGGACCAAAGTTGCCCAGTGTTACACAGAAGTGGTGGAAGAGTGGCAGCTACAGACACCAAGCCCTGAGGGTGCACGGTTTTGACATTCCCACTATCCAGGCCAGCCCTCCAATGAGGGCAAACAGTCAGCTGTCTCTAGGACATCCAAGTGCTTATCTAAGACACAATCTGGTACAATCTGATTTTTAAAAGCAAATAATAAAACCTAAAATTCCAAGCTGAAAAGATTTAGTCTAAATTTTTGGTTTTGAGAAGGCTAACAATAAATTTAATTTGCCAAGCAAGCCACAAGTCGGTCTCACGGCAAAGCAAACTATGGGATTTTGCTATGTAAGTAATTTTATTTTTTGAGCATATGCAAATGTAGCTTCTGCTACCACGGATGTGAAGTTTAAGTTATAAATCTACACCTTTTCATTTTGGATATATGATGGAAAAAAAAAATTTAAAAATCATTGACTTCTACAATTCATTGGGGTTTTGGTGGGGTTTGTTTTTGTGTTTTGTTTGGGGTTTTTGTGGGGGTTTTTTAATCTTTTTTTTGGAGTTTTTAGGTTTGGGGGGTTGGGATTTTTTGGTGGGTTTTTTGTTTGTTTGTTTTGGTGGGGTTTGTTTGGTTGGTTTTTTTACACACACTTACTTGATTTTTAAAATAAATCTGAATTATGGATCAATCTATTCTAACACTGACAGGACTTAAAATAGAAGTTATAAGAGCTCCCAGGCAAGCTTCATAGACATGCATACAGAAAGCCAAGTTTATCAGTGTCCTTTTTCATGAATTGACTGATGGTTTTTAAACTGAAAAAAAATCACTGTGCATGAACTTTGTGCAGGATGGGAACACTGAATTTTTCTTGTTTACACTGTGGATTTAGGACAGCTGAAGGCTGATAAATAGAAATTTACAACTTTGGAAGTTGTGAGCTTAAAGGCAGAGAAAACTCTAATCAATATTGCTGCTTTTGAATTCTGTGGTGTCTTAGCAAACACAGCATGCTCAAATATTAAAGAGGCCAAGTCCAGACAACATAGCCTACATGTTGGTACTGCTCCCACAGCAGTCACAACCGAGAGCATCAATAAACTTTCCAAATAGATTCAGGGTCCTGAAATTAAATATTTGAAAATCTTCCTTTTCAATTAATCAGTCAGACTTTAAATCAAACTGAAGGCAGACAATTAAAAGTGCTCAACTAAAGACCTTTAATCATGGTTGGTCAGGAATTAATAAAAATTTCTTCAGGTATTAACAAGACAAACCATAATAAACGCCTAACATCTATTTAAACAGATAATGGTTTTCATTCTGAAGAGAAGAACAAATCTCTTAAAGTGCCACTCAAATTATCAGTGGCACCCATGGTAATTCATACAGAGTATTTCAGAGAATATTTTAGCAGTTTGGGGCCATAATGACATTGACAGTTTGATATTCTCAAGTGGTTTTCTGAGAAACTCGGTAGATCTGAGAATGACTCCAACTTTGGAATCAAATCTGAACAATATCAGCCCTTGCTGTGGTTTATCTGCCTCCTCCGTTCTTGTCATTAAGAGACTCAACAGTGAAAAATTCAGTCTCAGAACAAGGTATATTTCAACATTATACCCAACAATAATACCTGGAACCAAAGCAAAGGCAGGCCAAGGTGCACACACATACCCTTGAAAAATAATCTCAGTGTTCTGGGTTTAATATTTATTGACAGGGGGAGAAAAACCACCATCCTCATGTCACTGCCTGGCAAACCATAATATGGCTAACTGCACTGAAAACAAAGGCCTGAATTCAGAAGATAAATAGATCTAGATTTTTATCCAGCCTGGGTGAGAAGCCACCATACCAAGCACATCCTTTGCTAAAACCCTCTGCAAACAGTGCTAGACAGCACTGGCTTGTCATTTAAGCAAGAAAAAAACTCCTTTCAATGAAGAGACATGTCTTTGTTTCCTCAGACAGAAGAAGCAGATTTAAGTTTAACCAAGAAGCCTCAGTACAACTGTTTTTGACAACACGGGCAGCAAAGATACAAATCGCTTCAAGTGCGGTGAAGACAGCATCTTGGAAAACAGCAAAGGGGTGCTATGACAACACCAACACTTTTTAAAATTTGAGCTTGTTTACGAGTGTATTGCTGGTTTTAAAATATAACTATCAGACTAATAATTTCTCTACTTCAATCTCTCTTTTTTAGGGTTTTACAAAGCATAAATCACTGCATTATTGGTGCTATCTACAACTACGGAACACAGTTGGCACTATGCTCTCAAGCCCCGCTGTGTGTTCTGATCAAAACAGAAAAATGAAAGAAATTGAAAAACTAAGGATAAATCAAGCATAGTACACCTAGGAAGATGACCACAGCAATGGGTACAATTTCTGAGAAGAGATGCTTTTACATTACTGTCATTTCCATCCACTTCTCGAGCCCTAGCTTAGCTTAATTGACCCATGAAAACCCAAAGATTGTACCGATGTGCATATTTTAAATCACAAATGCGTATGCAGGCACCTTATTTTAAGTTGGTCCATAAAGAAAGATTGCATATACACCCCACCCCACTATACACTATATATTTTTCTTCCCAACTAACACAAGCAAGAATTACTCATGCACTCCAGGCATCTTCACATTGAGTTGAAATATGTGAGATCACCATTACAATAAGCAACAGCAGAAGACAAATCTCCAATGTAAATGAATTTATGAAATCATTCATGTAAGTCTTAAGACTTATTAACAGTCCAAATATACAGTGCAAGACAGACTCTGATAAGCACGCTCACTTTCTATTTGCTCCCCTAAAAATTGAATTAGTTTCCACTCTTCCTCTGTGCTTTCCCCCATTAGCACGCTCTGCTGTGGGACATTCTGCACATCGCATAACAACCAGACTGCATTCAGGCTTGCTTGTGATATTACAAATCCAGATCAATACCACAGGCTTTTACAGTAGATATCTATGGTTGCACTGATTTGTAGGACAAATACTTGTTGACTTGTTTGTGCCAGTACACTGCAAAATCATGTGAATGAAATAAAATTTGTTTAGTCATACAATCAAAAATAATAATCATTAAAAAATCTACAGTTTGCGGGTTTTTATTCATGCTACATAACCCAAGCTGCTGTGTTAAACTTTAAACTTTCAGACACCTGGAAAAATACTCACTCTACACTAAAGATCACATGACTTTATTAAGATAAAAGCACATACTGGATTTCTTCTGAAATACAGAAACAATAACTTACTCATTCCAGGTAAACAGAAAATGTAAGCCACCTGAGAGACGTAAATCGGGGAAAAAAAAGAAACACAACAGTATTCCCACTGACTACTAGTTGAAATAGATTTCGTATTTAATCACTTGTCAGTAATTAAACATCTAAAATTATAAGAATACATCAGTGATCCTTATTTGAGGAAAGAAATTGGAAAAATACAGTAAAATCAGAAATAAATCATTACTGAATTATCTGAGGAAACTAAAAAGTTAGCTGACACAATAAAAGAAGAAGATGAGGCTTTGGGCAACATGGTCTAGTGGAGGGTGTCCCTGCTCATGGCCAGGGGATTAGAACTAGATGATCTTTAAGGGGTCCCTTCCAACCCAAACCATTCTATGATTCTATGATAAGAAATTACAGAAAAAAAACATGTCCCAAACTCAAAACATGATTTATAACTAGATCAAAACCAGAGATGGTTATAAAGCAGAAACTACCTCTACAATAAAATGCTGAGGTAGAAAATATTTACTGAAAGCAGCTGAGATATACGTACAATAAAGGATATGGGAAATGACTGTGTCTATTTGAATGTAATCTATGGTGAAGCCACTGCATAGGAAAAATCACCTGCACACAGAGACAAAATTAAACCTGAGAAAGGTGTGTGCAGTTCTATCTCACAGAAGAACTGTAAGCACGTATACTGCTGTAGGTTATGAGCGCATTCTAAATTTATCTTTAGGTAATTAGACATCACTAGAGGACAAATTAGGGAAAAAAGTCACAGGAAATAAAGTATGGGTTTTAACTGTGAGGGTAAATAGCCACTGGAATATATTGTCAAAGGAAGAAACTAATTCATAACAGAATATTAGCTGCTTAGGGGGGTTGACTTTGCTTTCAGAGAGTCATGGCTTAGCTTAACTGTACGTTAGTGGACTTTGTGTAGTCACTGAATATTTGACTTTAGACACGTAAGATGATCACTCACGGAAGAGTGGAATTACTAGGCAAAACTTTGATTTGTGGTAACATGGGAAGTAAGACCAAAGAGCAGCAGTGGAATCTTTGAGCCTCAGCAACCACAGCTAAATCTGATGTGTCTCAGTTCAAAGTCAGGTGCTATGACACTTTCAGAAAGAGCGACAAATAAGATGGGAAATACTCACGTCAAGAGACAATATGTGCAGCTTAGGGAGTGCAGAAATGGCAAACTGTGTCTACCATCACCACTTTTAGACAGCTCTTACATATTCAGGATTTGACTTTAAAAAAATGGTAGGTACAGCTGCGAGTAAAAATCAGTGAGAGCCTTAACTATCAGGCAGTTCTGAGAATATCTTCTTCTCGGAGCAGATACCACAGCAAAAGCCTTCTCAGTGCAAAACTGTTTTTGTCAAAGGTACAAAATGCAAGTCTCACAGGCTTCTGGTTGAGCAATCTGGAGATACTTAGCTCAGTTCAGAGTAGTACATCAAAATCTGCCTGAGCTATTATATTGTGCTAGCATAAAGTAAACCTGAACTGTGCTGAATAGTACAAGCCTGTTCAGGAAAACAGATCATTAAAGATTGTAACTTTGTTGCATGGATGAATGGGGGTCAGTTGCTACTCTGTACAATCTTCCCATCAGTCCAATATGCAAAATGCATTGAATACTTGTGGCTTCTTCAAGGAGGAAAAAGAAAAAAAAAAAAAAAAAAAAAAGAGAAAAGAGCCAGTGAACCTATCAGAAAGATTGTTTCTCTGCTTCTTACACAAGGGGCACTGCCAGGGAACACAGAGAGGTGTTTCCACAAGATGCTGTAGGCAAGGATACCAGCAGCAGCGAGCAAAAAAAACCAACTAACGGATTTCTAGGGAAACAGACAGTGACTGAGTTTGTCACAACCTATATTTCTACAGGTTCACCCTACTATGTCAACTACATTATTTACTTTACAAACAAGCTATGGGGATGGTTTCACATGAGAAATGGTGTTTTTTTTTCTTTATTATTAAAAGCTACTTTCTCAAAATAACCCCTGCTCAATAGTCACTTTGTCCCTGATCAAATGACATCGCTCGTTATTTTCCATAGAAGCAGCAGCAATTTAGTGTTGAATTCATGCCTATACTCTTGAAAACTTGCCAAACCTTTAAATCCTGCAGACACCATTTGGAATGAAGTATTTCTTTCTTATCAACAGTTATCGTTTAAATGGAGCAGTAATGGAAATGCATCATTCTCCCTATTAGCCTAAGGATGTGAGAAGTATTCTAGCGAGGGGAGCACTCATGATCCCCCAGGGACACATGCAACCCATTTAAAACAAATACACTGCCAAAAAAAAAAAAAAAAAAAAAAAAAAAAGTGGGGGACTCTCAGATGTGTGTGTATAAATGTTCTTACTAGACCTATTCATAGTGTGAACTTCCACATATAATAATGACAAATTTTGTTGTCAAGGCAGGAAGAAGTATTTACCCCCCCCTTTTTTTTTAACCCAGAAGCTCAAAATGACAATATCACTCTCAAGACCAAAGTTGAAGACTTTTCTGCTCACATACTTTATTTTAATTAAAAATAATGTATGCTTTTCCTTGCCCCTAAATGTCAATGAAATATTATATTCTTTTCAGTATATACTGCTTTTGAAAATGGAATGGAGGTGCTCTGAAGAATTTTAATCTTAAATCTTATGTAAGAAAAAGGATCTACTACCAAACTTTGAAAATATGCCTTTCTTAAAGTCACAACTAAAAGGAAACCTAAAAGCTTACAATTTTTCTTCCTGAAATTAACAGTACTTTCAGCCAACCTTGCATTTTTCAATTCTCTCCCTCAAGATCTCCAAGCATTAAGTGCCATCACTGAAAGGTGGGAATTAGCGACCTCCATTTCGGAACGCCAGAAGCCCATAGATGCTCACCGCTTGGTTGCCACATGGTGCATCCTCGTACTTCCAGACATTGTCATTTGCAGTGCACAGCAATATAATAAAAGCAGCTGTTGTTTTCTCTCTTCCCTAAATCTTTACAGGGGGTGTTACAAACCATGTCTGCTGCCTGGTTGGAAAGTTAGCAGTAGCAGGTGCAGCACTGGTTTCTCTGCTGCCTGAGGAAATTCCCTTCATCTCATTGTCCTTCTAACCTCAGATTGGGAACTTCAAGAAGAGCCTGCATTTCAGTGTTTGACTGGAAAGCAGTTAGTTTATTATCATAATTAATTTTAAGCATATGGAGTGGCAACAACTATTAATTTTTCGTTTTAATACAATTCTTATTTCTTATTATTGTTAAATTCAAGACAGCAGCCCACTTAATATTAATCAAGTCAGCAGCCTTTCATATTTAAAAAAATCCACTTTACAGTTCAACTTATTTTCTACAATAAAAATCAAATTAAAAATATCTATATACATACTGCCTTTATGTTTTTAAAGCGAATTGCAACTACTGAATTAAAAAAAAAAATGTTTTCCACCTTTAAGATTTACTGTTTGAACACTGGCACTTGTTAATACTTTCCAGCTCTCAAAGACAAGGCGCCTGTAATTGCTAAGCACCATTACTGCAAAATGAATCCAGACAGGATGTATGAGAGATTTTACTGCCTTACCAATAAAACATTCAGAGTGTAAGTAAGTTTGTCCTCCACTCTGATTAAAGGGTGCACCACAGACTGCCTGTGCCCTCACAGCACTGCACAATCCACCACCGGCTGTTCCCTGTATTTACTCTGCTCACCTACACGTGCATGAAGGACAAGGTTTGAATCACTTCTCATCCTGCCAGTCCTCACACCACAAGTATGCCAGGGGATGGATCTCTTCTGCTGCACTGGAAAAACTGGCAGCCTGTGCAACCACAGAAGATCATACCTTGTACGTCCATCAGGCTAGTGTTGCCTGTGACTATCTGATCACAGGTGCTGTTGAATTCTTTGGCTGTCCTGCCAAAAAGAGTTGTACACCACAGCTCCAGAAGGTTTCTTCAGCTATAACTCAACCACACCTAACTGTCAAATACATGAGAGCGGCAACATTATGAAGAGGCAAAGGAGAGGGTCAGAAACTAGAGCCCCAACAAAACACGTTAGTGTTTAGTCCATGTCATTTTCCTTAAGGCACACTGACCCTCACCCCCCACCCTGTCAGCTCCCTCCAGCTGAGAAGGATCCGGTGCATCCCATTACTGCAGACTCTGGATTCCTCTGCCCAGACAGCAGCAGGCAGCTGGGCAGCACCATCGTCACCCTCTCTGTGCACCCCCCAGAAACGCTTCTGTGGGCTTCCCAACACTGAGCCCAGCCACACAAACCCCAGTCAGGATGCAGAGATGCAACTGTGTAGCACCACATCCATGAGGAAAAAGATTTCTACATAGTGATGAAAACACTTTAAGCAAGTAGTAATCATTACCTTTCAGGTGAAAATCATAAGCATGTTTGACAATATTTCTAATTCCCTAAACGCCTTCCCCAATAGTCACAACTAGAGGTAAACAGACTGCTGGTGCTGCTACTAAGGGTCAGGAAGCCTCCAGAATGCAGGCTACATGCAGATACAACTGTTCAGACCCACGATTATAAAAGTCAGGAAATCTTGCAATTGCAAATCCTTCCACAAAAGTGCAAAGAACTACAAAAAGGGAAAAGTGGATGGGGGATGTGAAATTGTAGAAAAAATACACAAAGAACCCCAGTTACTTCTCAAAAAACTTTTAAACCTTTTTTTCAAAAGTTGTCTCTGTTGTAAAGCTGGGTAACAGATTTTAAAAAAAAAAAAAAAAGCAAAGTTGGGGGGTTTTTTAATCAAAAACACTTCAGGTTTTTTTTAAATACTGAACCTTTTGTATAAGCCTACAAAACAAAAATTATTATAATAGCTGCAAATACATGCAGTAATATTTTCAGTTATGATTCACTGCCTTTGCAGTAGCAGAACTGGGGATCATCAAATAAAAGTTGCACACAGCGGCTTCTAAACAACCAGAAAGTGACACTTTCCCATGCAACATCCACTTCAGCTGTGGAACTCAATTTGCTACGAGATTCAGTGTCACCAGGCCTGAGTCTAATTCCCCCAAGTCACAAATCACTACAGGCTGACAGCACACAGAGACAGAGAAGGTATATTCTTGTCCTCTTCCCTTGCTGTTATTGACCACTACTGGAGATCTAATACTGAGCTAAATGGACCCCTGGGTCTTCAGTTATTTCTTCAGTTATTTTTGTGTTCTTATGTAATATACAGTAAATAAATAAACACAACACATAAAAGCATTGCAATTAAGGATAAAAGCAGCCTAGCTTTCTTCACTGGAGGCACTGATGCACAGCAGAAGATATACAGATTTTTAAAACACATCATGTTAGCAAGAACTGAAGTCTTAGAATAGCCTTTCTTTTGAGGCAGCAAGCACAGCTTTAGCCTGGAATTTGCATTTCCTGAGTAAGGTAAACCTCTGACATTAAATCATAAATTTCAAGTGTAGTCTCCCATAGTTTCTTTTAGGTATTCCTTTTAAGGCATTATTTGCCTATTTTAAGACCACAGAGGGGAAAAAAAAAAAGCATACATCCACAAATGTAATACAGGGCCTGACAAAAAAAAATAAATCTATAAATCAGTAAGAGCAGCTGGATACAGTTTTTATTACTATATTTACAGTGTCCTTCCATCACCTGAAGTGAACTAAATACTTGGGCAATCTTATGTAAGGCATTTTAACCATGAGTCATCTGTAAGTACGCTCTTGCATACTAAATAAGCTGAAAACAGTTGGTACTTCATGCTGAGTGACATCCCTGTTTTGTTTAAATCTTCAGATTCCATCTTCGCATGGTATTTCCGCTCGTTTTAGAAACAGTGTATTATAGGTTGCATATCTTTGCTTATTTGCCTTTTTTATTCATCAGTACAGATCAGCATTCAAATTTCAGGTGAGTCATTAAATCCAGGGAAAATGCCAGTCTTGTTTCTCACTGGGACTTCACCACAACTATAAAATAATCTTTCATTCTTCTTCCAGCCTTAGAAATACCTGAAACAAGCCATCTGTGTACTAACTTGACTAGCAAAAGAAAGACAGAAGATGTAGCTAGACAAGTATTCTTTCAATGTACTGAAACAAAACCAGAAAAATCTTACCTATGCAAAGCTAACTTTCACAAAGAAAAAAATGCCACTGTGTTAAACCATCAAATGTTTTTGCTACTCAAGTTTCCAACTACAAATTCACTGCTTTACCAGAACACAAAGAAAAAACTTGTAAGGTCTTATTAATGCATTGTTCTTTCATTACTTTTGCCTGTACAAAAAAAAATCACAATATGTAATAAAAAACAAAAAAACACAGAAAAAAAAAACCTGAATTCTCACTGTTTCCACAGAATAGACATTTCTAACAGAATAAACAGATTCTAAGAGAATAAACAGATTCTAAGAATGAATACCCTCACTCAAAATATTTAATCCAAAATTTCCTACAATAATGATAATATACCGAAGTTCAGAGAGGGAATCCAATAGCTAACTACAATTTAGAATTCTAGAGTGCAAATTAAGAGTGCAAATTATGCTAGCATTAAGGACTTTTCTTTCTCATTGCACACATCTTCATGACTAAGGATGGTCATACTCTGACATAGCAAATTGCAGTATGCTTTGACTCCTCATCCAGAAAGTATCTTATATTTACATAACACAGCTGCAAAGAAATAACATTTTTAAAAAGCCCACTTTTAAGCACAAACAAAAGCCTCACTGACCACCTATAATATTAGTACATATGCAACACAGAATGACAAAACGAATCAATGTACATGAAAGAAAACACATTTTGTAGGTGCTCAGAAGAAACAAACTTATATAAGAGTTAAAAATTACCTCCAAAGTCAACTTGTATCTCCTTGGAACCATTCTCTGAGAATTCCTATATTTATTCAATTGTAATTCCACTTCTTTTTAGGCCCTTCAGGAAATTCTAACTTAGGCCAACCAGTACCTTAATCAGAGCAGACTGGGGAAAAAAGCAATCAACCAAAAAAAAAAAAAAACACCACACCCTACACACACCTTATTAGCCTAGCTTCCTTCTTCTAATTGATAATGAGAACCATTTGGTATCAAAACAAATAATGTATGGCACATACATCCATAAAGATTATACAGATGCCAAACTTTCCTTCAGGTTTTGCAGTATATGGCTGGAGCACACTTACGGCTTATTCATTAACACTTGAAGTTTGGGACAGTTCCATGGACAAATTAGTTGCTGTTTGTGCTCACTTTTAACAAAACATTCTACTCAAATACTGTTTTGTGTGAGGATGTGTATGCTCCCACACCACTTATTAAAAGATTCAACACTTTGAAGTCTCCAGGATATATGTTTTATAGTTGTTACTTGGCTATACAATTACTCAAGATAATTGTGCCCCAGCCCCCTACCCCTGCCATTTTCTCCTTTAAGAATGGCTTCCCAAAAAGAACTTCTTCCTCAGTCTTTTTATTCTGATATGCCATCAACAAGGGAACTATAATGTATACTACTTTAAATTAAATACTACCAGTACAGACCAGGTACTATTTCAAATCAACCAGGCAACATAATTTATAACTTCCAATTCAGTAAGTGCAATGTTTTTTTCCAACTATGCTATTATTAGCAGTACTACAAATTTTGTACAGAGACTTTTTCACATATTTCTGATAACGACCACCAAATAAGTTCCAAATAAAGTCACCTTTTTTTGTCTAGTCTTCTGTCCGTTAGGCCTTGAATCTATGCACTGACTTCCAGTATCCTCCCACATAATGTCCGTATTATATGTCCTCATCTTCAATGTCATAGCTCTCCAAGGCTCCACATCCTAAGCCATCATGAGTCCAGATGAGCCCAGAATGGACCCCAAGCCATCCTCTGTGTCCCTGGGCACACTACTTCATTTCTCTGTCCCTTCATCTCATCTCAGTGTTTCTCCATCTTACCTATGTGGAGCCATGCTCTTTCAGGCAGGAATTGTGACTCACTGTGCTTTTGTACAGAAGCATAGTGGCACCCTCGCCTCAGCTGAGCCCTCTGGGCACTATGCAATACAATCAATAATAATAATTAATTTTGTCCCCTGTTTCCTCTTGTATCCAACAGCTGTGATCTTTCCTCTGATAAATGAATACACATTGTAGCTCCTCAGGTTTTTTCTCACTAGCAGATATCCATTCTTCCCCTCTCCTCAGGCTTACCTAGAATATCTTACACGGTTCTTCAGTAAAGACATAGTAATTGGTTCTCTTTCTTCAAATTATATCCCAAAACTTATTTCACAGAATCACACAGAATTACAGAATGGTAGGGGATCTGGAGATCATCTAGTCCAATCCCCCTGCTAAAGCAGGATCACCTAGAGCAGGTTGCACAGGATTGCGTCAAGGTAGGTTTTGAATATCTCCAGAGAAGAAGACTCCACAGCCTCTCTGGGCAGCCTGTTCCAGGGCTCGGTCACCCTCAAAGTGAAGAAGTTTTTCCTCATACTGAGATGGAACTTCCTGTGTTCCAATTTGTGCCCATTGCCCCTTGTACTGTCACTGGGCACCACTGAAAACAGTCTGGCCCCATCTTCTTGATACCCACCCTGTAGATATTTGTAAGTGTTGATGAGATCCCCTCTCAGACTTCTCTTCTCCCGACTAAACAGCCCCAGCTCTCTCAGCCTTTCCTCACAAGAGACATGCTCCAGTCCCCAATCATCTTTGTAGCCCTTTGTAGTCTGTTTCCTTAGCTATATTTCAATTACTAACCAAAGGCACGTTATGCTATTTCAAACCTATAAGTTAAGGAAGTAAGAGGTAAATACAAGCGTTTCAGAATTAAAATACAAGCGTTACATGGAGAATTGTATTTTCCATATGTATATATTATCTCTTATCAAGCGAAAGGGTGACAAGGAGTACCAGGCTGTACACAGTGCAGATCCTTCACTACAGACTGGAGCCTCTGACAACAGTTTAAATTATTCCAATAGATTCCTATTGACATTAAACACGGCAAAATGCTCAGAAAAAACATTCATGTACTTTCATCCATACTCGTACACACACACCCCCACACAACTCAAGAGTCCAACAAAGCCAGAGCTCTTTTGGCAAGATAGACCTCAAATCAAAATCACTGTTTTCTGCCAGCGCTAGTCATCAACAGTTTCTTTGTGTCAGTCACTTAAATACTGCAGCACCTATTGCTACACAGAAAATACGAGTCTTTACCGTGTAACCATCTCTAACATGACTTTTTAAGAGCTCCCATTATGGAACATGGAGAAATCACAGGCAACTTGTGCCATCTTAAGCAAGTGCAGACACTACACTTCAAGCAAAACTAAGTAAAATTTGGGTTAAACCACAGACAGGTTATCTACACTAGCACATCACATCACTATCACTTAGTTGCTGTCACCAAGGCAGCACCACATAAGAAACATTAAAACATCAAGATGTTAATGTCTTAGTATCATGTCTAGCACTGAAACAGTGCCAAATACAGCCAGATTTGTCAGAACTTGTCTGACAGTTTAGGGACCCCATCCTTTACCAGGAAACACTGATGATAGAATTGAGTAGGAAATTTGCTTTGGTTTAGAGAACAAACTGCAAAACTTTCCTGCCTGCAGGTTAAAAGTCAGACTGTGACAGCTCATGAGCTGGACTTACATCATTCACATAGTGGAAGAAAGTTCAGCTTTGCAAATACAAAGTGATGTAATATTTCTGTGCAACTATCTAAAGACTCCAAACATTTCTTTGCAAAAAGCTCTTCAACATTTATCTCAAATCAAAGCTGACTAACATTTCAAGTTTTATATCTTCTTATTTACAGAGATCTGCAGAAATTCTTCTGCTTGCTCATTGTGGCCATCAGATTAATTGTGCTTTTTAATCACTCTGATAGTGATAAAAGATTTTACAGACAATACAATCTAAAGGATCTTTCATGTAATATTTTCCCTTTCACATTGAACTCTCCTCTGAAGTGATTTATATAGCAGTTAGGTACTGTTCTTAAAAAATTATTTTCTTTAAATTTAAAAGAGCGTAATACAGCTTTACATTCTCTATGAAGAACGAGCACAACCAAACTAGAAGAGACAAAAAAAAAAAAAAAAAAAGGGCAGAGAAACATTAATGAAAAAAGTGTCCTTTAACATTAGAATTCCCAAAGAGATTTGAAGGTAGCTTCCTATTGAGAAATAAATTTTTGTATTTCTTTCTCATGTTGTTTCTGGAAATAAAAAAAGCACGTGTCAAAACATCTGGTAATTCACTGTCCAATGTCCAGAGTTGCAGTAAGGGAGACTTTGACTGACTGAATTTGAATTCAGATCCTGCAAGAGTACTCTAATCACTGACCATTTTAAATCTGAAAGTGAACAAATTTTCTTCATGAAGTTCTTCTAAAAGGGTACTTTTATTCATTATGGAAAAATCCTGCAGTCATGGTATATAGTTCAGTTCGTACTGTCACAGACGGCTCATGCTGTCTTGCCTGGATCAATATAGGTTCTAAAACTATTGACAAACCCTAAGGTGAGACAGGCTGAACTCAAGAAATCACTATTTTTTTTCCTCTCTAGGTGGACAAACACTGGAATAAATTGCTCTGAGATGTTGTGGACTCTGCATCTGTGGACACGTTCAAACACTAGATGGACTAGATAAGGTCCCTTCCAATCTCCATGATTCTGTGAGAAATCCAAAAATGTGCCAAGTGTTGCATTAATAATAATTTTAACTATTCAGACTGCATTAATCACCAAGAAAACCCTGGTTCAATTAAAACACCTGCTCAGTGCCCAGGAGTAGCCAAAATCAGCAGGAAAACAACGATGGTTATAATTAATTTGGACTTTACATTTTTGATCCATCAGTCTCCAGGCAATTTACAGCAAGAGGAATATAACTTCATCTTCAAATTATAGATGGAAATCTGAGTATGAATACACATACTGATTCACATTTTAACAAGTCCAGTTTTAGCAGCAGAGGTAGAAGATACAGTGATTACGTGTCTTCAGTTTAGCTGAGGTCTTTTTATACCTAAAGAGGGATCTGAAGGTTGTTTTATTTTCCAACAACATTGTACTTAAGCTTCCTCTTCAGAGGATGAACTTCTAGAAATCAGAAGCCACATCTCCTTAGCCAATGTGCTGTCAACGAGACAACACTCTCTCCCGAGTAATAAAAACATATTTTGTGATACGACCCTCGTTATCTTCACTCATGATCACCGATACTCATGGAGGTCCTTTCTACAGAGATTCTTAACCGAGTGTTAAGTTAGAGAGGCAAGAGTTAATCAAAGATTAAACTGATTAACTATTTCAAAGATCCCAAATACCTTACGTAACAAGTAGCCCGAATCCATAATACTTGTTCTATGCTTGATCTTTACAACCTCTGTTTAGCTAAACAAAGTGGCATTTATTTTTTTACAATTGCCTGGTGTCCACTATCTTGGAAGCCCTCCCATTAGATTTCCCTCCACCTAATCCAAAGAAAAAACTAAACCAGAGAAAAAAATCAATACCAGAATGATTCATCTCCTCTGTTTAGCCTGGTTTGCCAACAAAACCATGCCAGCTGAGCTGTGCAGCTAATGCACTGAAATGTACCAGAACAATGCAACAGAATTTCTAATGCCCAAAGTCTGAAGAATGGAAAAAAAGAAAATAAAAAAGGAGAGGGGGAAAAAAAATAATTTTAAAAAAAAAAAAAAAAAAAAAAAGAGTTCATGAAAACCTTTCAAGAGACTCAGTGGTTTGATAGTTCCCTTAAGCAATCTTAGTAGCCTAACATGCTGCTAGAAAAAACAAACCAAAGAACCCCAAATTCCCAAAACAAACAAAAAAATCCGCACACAATCTAAATATAATCCTTCTCCATAAGAAAAGTCTTCAGTTTAAAACAATACTGGAGAGCAGGGATCCACATTGCAAGCTGTACTACAGCTCCATGGATGTCATGTTGACTAATCAGGTGGGAACAATACTTCTATCAGCTAATCTTTAATAATACTCCCTTTGCCCCCTGGATCATCTCCAAATCTCATAACAGCAGCTTCTCTCAAGCTCCAGAGTCAGTTCATGAGCATCACATTGTGATGCATCAATTACAATAGTTTCAGTTGACACATCCCAGAAGTTCAAAAGATCATGATGGACTTTGTGCACATTTTGGCTACAAAGACTTCTTCTCAGCAATTGTTAATGTTCTGCAGCATTGGGCTAATTGTGATGTGCTGGTTTTTGTATTCTGTTTGCCTCTCCTACTTGTTAAATACCGTCTGAACACACAGCATGTAAAAATCCTTGGCACAAATGACTGAATCTGAAAATATAACATGCAAACAACAGCTAAGAGAGCTAGCTATCATCTCCAGCTAGGATATTAAAAGAACACTGTTGAAATAACATAAGTTACACAACCAAAACCTAGTGAAATCTAAGGTTGCCGACTAACCGCACTTCTCATTTGAATTCTCTTGCACATACAATGGAAGAAATAGTCCCTGGTCACCAGGAGGCATGAACTCAGAGTCTTCTGGCAGCACTGAAGTAAAACGTTCATGTTTCCAGCTGAACCTGCCAAGAAATTGTCAGGTACAATGAGAGAACTGCTTTCCATAGACCAGAAGGTTTGATGGGAGAAAAACAATCCATTCCAGAAAAGTTTTCTCTTGCTGCTGAGAAATTTGAAGCCAGTGCAATGAAAAGTCAACGGGGAATTAATTTCTCCTGGAAGTCAGCACCAAACCTGGGTAGCCTGATTCTGATCTGTTTTCTATCTATCTTGCAAGATTGAGTGGAGCGACGGAAATCTCTTCAGCAACATGGTTTCCCTCACCTCATAAGGAGTAAAAGAAATAGGTGTTTTGCACTGCCTTCCAGATCAGATGTATCCAAGTCCAACCAAATTCTTTTCTATTCTCTGACCCAAACATTACTACAGCTTTCAGCAACACATGTCCACTCTTAAAAAATGTACTTATTTATGATTTTGCTATACTGTACGTCCTTACTGAGGAACACAAATTACAGACTGGTGCTTGCTTTCCACCTGAGAAAAAAAAAAGAAAACAAAACAGAATTTCACAGGACAAAGAAAAGGTATGGCTCCTTCTTGCCTGAATCAAAAAAAGCAAAGGTTGACTGCAAAAAAAACCAAATCAAAAACTCACAAGAATCTTAGAAAACAGAAAGCATTAAGTAATACATAAAAGCAGTTTCCATCTCCCCTATAATAAATACTACAATGTTAAAATATTTCAAAATAATTCTTTATCTGTAGCCAAAGAAAAAAGTGTGATAATCTATATTTTTGAAAATCATAAAACTACAATGAGTTTAAGATTTTTACAAGGCTCTATCTCTTTAAGGTATAAAATCTTTAATATGAAAATATATTCCACTTTGAAAGAATACTAAATTCAAATCAAGAAATATATTAACCTGTACATCAGCAAGAGTTGGACCAAGAGAACAAAACAATGTATACCAGCAGTCAGTTTTAAAAGAGGGTAAGAAGTTGTTTATACATTTTTTCATTTATCTCAACATCATCTTCTTCAAGACAAAGGACTACCATTTAGGACTCACCCCTCCAGCTTTTCATAAGGAGAGAGAGATGTGTTTTGGAAAGAATTTAAAGTTTGAAAATTTGTTTCAATTCTAGATATGAGTTAGTTTAGACACACCAAAAAAAAAAAAAAACCCCACCCCATAAATCTCTACCAGGTCAAGAACAACCATGAATCAGCAACAAGAAAAATAGAGAGAAAAGGAAATAATGTATATTTTCAAGCAAGTATCAATCAATATCTGTGATTTTCTTTCTTCACTCTGATCCAAATTAACTCCTGTGTTTAAGGGAAAAAAGAAAGTGCTATACAACATTTTAAGTAAACACAGTTATGAGACCGTGCCATCATTTGAAATAATTCATTTTCAATAACAGACAAATCTCTGGACAAGACAACTGGAAAACAATGACTACTGTAGAATAAAACATATGCAAGGGTGCACAGAAGGTTTGGTTCTGTGTATGGAAAATTCAGTAAGTATGGAGAGAAACTTGCAGACTATTTCAGCAGGAAATAAGGTGGAAAAGCACTGTTATCAGATACTGTCATGCAAATCTCGTGTAACCAAAAACTGGTTGAAGATCTTTCCATTTAAGCCTTTTAGTTTTACTGTAGGGCAGGAGTTGTAAGTGCTAGACTAGGCAGACTAGGAAAATGTGAGTAGAAGGTGAAGACCTGAATATTCCTATGCCTATATATTTCCTTATTGTATATTCTGCTGCATTCCAAGTGCAAGGTAAATTGTTCTGATAAACTCAGAAAACTAGCAGACCTATTTTACTATTTACCTGCTCTCTACAATGAATCTGAAAGTGTGTATAATTTTCAGTTTCATCATTGCCATAGTCAATACAGGAGTCTGAAAGAGCAACACTGCATAGTGAGAGCTCAGTTCCATGAAGTGCTGATATTCCTAAAATAGGCTTTACTTAGGCTTGCAGACACCAAATAAAAATCACAGAAGAGTTTAAAATGTTTCAGAAACCTTATGACAAGTTAGTTTCTTACCTTGCAGTTTAATTGAAACTTTCTTCAATAGCTAAACAAAAGCAATCGTACTCACCTAAAAGTTTCAAGACCAGATAGATCTCCAATCTTGTAATATAAACCACGAGAAAAGGGTGGGTTTTTTTTTTTTTTTTTAAAAAGATATAAATAAAAATACGATGCTAAAAGAGTAAAAGAAATAAATAGCAAAAATAAGTGGTTTGGATGTATCAAACACCTAAAAAGCAGTACTCCCCCACAGCATACATGACTTCTTGAGCAAATTAAACAGCATACGTAATCTCAAATCCAAATTAGAGCTGAATTTGAGTTCCATGGTTGACATAATAAAATTTATGCTGGACACAGCAAACAAATTACAAATGTTATTCTGCAAGAATGACATTTAGCTTCTTAACAAAGACTTCAAGGAGACTTGTAGAAAAAGAAAAAATTTAGCTTTCTTCTCAGAAAAGAGGAACATGTGATAGATTATTACCTTTGCCAAATTAGACAAGACAGTACATTTGTGTGACAAAGCTGGAACGGTTTACCAATAATCAGATGTAAATATTTTGAAGGACAGTTAGCAATGCGTACACATTTTAAACTAATTGTGTAAAAGCCAGGTCACACACTTTTGGTGGATGAGCAAGATATATTAATTGTGCTTAAAATGGCAGACAGAAAAGGATATGCATTCGACACATTTAGGCCGTTATATGCAATGGCGCACAATGCTATTAGTGTAGGATGCAGCTCTGGTTAAAATCTTCCTAGAGGAGGTCTGACATTAACGCGAGTAAGAACAGAATCAGACTTATAAAAAAACATACATAGCCAGCAAATCGATTCCCAAAATGTTTAACGGATGCAGAGTAGATTATTCTGCTAGATATTATACTAAGATCAATTAATTTACATTTGGACTGCAATACAATTTAAGCAAAAGGTACGGGAGCCGGGTTTTTACTTGAAGCAGCCTTTGTAACACAGGATTTGTTTTTAGGCTTCTGGCCAAAAAAAAAAAAAAAAAAATTTACTGTAAATGTTTTCTTCTAGCCTTTTGCTAGTAAAATAACCCTTAACAACCTGTTATACCAACCTGCCTTTTCTATTCTATTTCTTTCATTTAAACAATTTATTTCTCAGGCAGGGAAAATTAGATCCAGCTAGAAATTTTGAAAGGAATATAAGGATTTTCTTCAGCTGATTACTCTGTTTAAAGGTATACAGCAAGGCTACAAACCCATTTCACCCACGGAACTCCTCATTTATCTGCCCCTCCCAATAAAACAAATTACCAGGGTACAACTACTAATAGAAAACCGTAACTTTTGAATAAGAACTTACTACAACAAAGTGCGCTTCCCACGCTCTAGATGTGGTTCCAATTGCCAAACTGTAATTCTGTAACAGACATAAATCATCATAAAAAACCTCACTCATCAACAGGAAGTCACATAGGTACATAAAGAAGTAATTTTGTTAGCATTCAATGCTCCCACACAATTCACTACTTAAACTCATTCCTTTATTGAATGTGCGTTCTAACCCATATTAGTTTATTCTGTTAGTAGATCAAAAAGTGCAGCAAGGCCCTCCTATGTAAACAGAAATGCAAATGCCATGCATGGAAACAAATCTCCCCCCATCAAGTTCGGAAGGTTGAGCATTTCTCATACGCTATATTAATTGGATTACTTTACAGGATTACAGCTTCAGAAAACTGATACGGTAACTCTCACCTAGAGGTTTTCTCAGAGTCAGCAGAACGTACCTCTGTGCAAAGGGCCAGAGTAAACAATTCCTTAAGCCAGGCACAGGACTTTCTGCAGAGAGGTGATTTACCAAGCCTGACGGGCAACCCCCAAAACAAATTTGTTTGGAAGGGCAGAATATTGTCACTGATGCTCTTTTAACTTTGCAGCTGTCAAGTAAAAAATACACTGTAGAACAGAAAGCAGAAAAAAAAAATGGGGACAAAGCAGAAAGTATCTAATTCTGCTTCACAGAATAAGGAAAGAAGAAGTTCAGAGACTTCAGCTGTAATTGCAGCTGACACATAAATTATAAACTAGATTTCAACTAGAAATCTCAAAATAAAAAAGAGCAATATCGCCAGAGGTCCCTTCCAACCCCTACCATTCTATGATTCTGTGATTATTTCTGACATAATCAGAATAAAGTGATGCCTGTAACATTATCGATAAAATATATCAACATTGCAGCTTGCTATACCTTTAAATCACCTTACTTTAATTTTCAGTAGATTAAAACAGGTATGAAAATTCCTAAATCAGTAAAAAGAAGGAAAAGCTACACATTCTCAGTTGGCTGTAGTCAATAAATAGGTGTAAATATTTAAAAATGCAGGTGTACAGTTTTTATTGAATTAAGGCACACATTTCACCTAGGAAAAGATACCTCCATTCACCTTTAGGAACATGAAAATCTATTTCTCACTACCTAATTCCTCATTTTTCTCTTTCCACTCCAGGGAAAATGAAAGTGTTTCTTTTCGTGTCTAAACTCAGAGTTCTATTATACTTTCTATGCAAAAGTATCTATTTTATTTTGGAGAAAAGCCAGGCAACAAGCTCTCAAGAGGATGACAAAGCTCACCTATAAGATTTGGCATCCCTCCCTCTCACATTCCACCCCTCTCCCTTTCTAGACAAATTCTGTTCATTTGAAATCAAGGATTTTGGAGTCCTTCAGCTCAATGAGCAACAGAAGCTTTCCAGAGGTCAAGCAGGCAAAAGAAAAAGAGAAAGAAAATGCAGACTAATCATACATCAGTACAAACTATGTGGAGAAACACGTATCACTCAAGTTCTTATGATAACCTTTATCCCACTTAGTAAACTTGGTGTGACATTTTTAATACACTTATTTTTTTTGTTCTGAGAGAGGAAAAAAAAAAAAAACTTGATGTTGCCCTTTGTCAGATGAACAGAGAAATTAAAAAAATAAAAAGAAAGACATTCCAAATTTAAGAGTCCCCTTCAGGAAAATATCCTTCTACCAATTTGAATGAGTGCTTAAATTCATAATTAAAGACAAGAGCAAGTTCTGCCACAGACTTAGGTTGAAGCTCTGTCAAACTTGAAATCAGAAACAGCAATCAAACCCAATCCCAAAAGACTGCGATCCCAGTGGCTGTGAGACTAAAAAGGAAGAGTGACAGAGATTAAACAAAAAGTTTTGAACTTGGAGGTTGAAAGTGAAAAGAAAAGCAACTTCAAATGAACCAGCAGATAGCGTGCAGAACAGATCCAGTACTCTTCTTGTATGAGATACTGCTAACAGATTTCAGAAATGGACTCGGAGGCATAACATTGCAACCAATATTCTGAAACTATCCAAAGTGCAACAGCATTTCTTTTGCAGGACTTCAGGAACCTTCTCATATCAAAACAAAATTTTACGTTTCTACAAGAACCCTGGTCAGCTCAAAATGGAGATCAGGCCTTTACTGATGAGTTGGTTTGCAATCCTTTCTTTTTGTAAGCTTTAAAATTCTTCTTCCATCAAAATACCACTATCAAAAGTAGTAACTTTTAAAATGCATATTCACTACATTAGATATATTAAAAGTGATTAAAGAGTAAATAACGGCTGACATGCCTGACCAAGCAGTCAGACTATCATGCTAAAATCTACTAAAAATCACCTTAGTATGTGAATTGTTAATTCACAAGCTTACCCTGGAGAAACTCTGTCAACAGCGATGGAACATCTATAGCATTTGAGTTTTCTGGATTTACCTATGTAGCTACCACCCTCCTGCAACTACTAAATACTAGACTAGTGCTTTTTTGCTCACAAGCTTTTCTAAAGGACTTGCTACACAATTCCAAGACTACAAGAAATTAGGCAGATTTCTTATGTACGCATCAATACATACAGCTCTTATCCATGTTATCCTTACTATTCCAGCATCGTGTTTAGATCTGTGATGGTACTGCCTCGTGGATTCTTTGCCTAAAAAAAAATAAATTTAAAAAAAAAAAAAAAATCACACTTCATCAATGTTATCTAACATTTTTGGCCCTGAAAATTCATATGGTGTTATTTGCACAGACTTTGATCTCTATCGGTTCCTTCATTAGAAGAGTTAGATCTCTTCAGCCACACTTGCTATGATAGTTCTCACGAATTAATCACTTAATGTCTGCATGAATGCAATACTGCGATTCCTTCTGCTGGACTGGTAAGTACATGTCAAATCAAGAGACAAATCTTTGTTTTCCATAAATGTCAATTGGGGCAGAAAAAACCCAAAACCCCATGTTTATTTAATACAAGCTTTTAAAAGAAGATTAAACCAACTCTTAAGCAATGAAGGGCTATTAAATTACCTGCAGCACCAGAAGAAAGGTCCTCTCCATCTCCATTTCATTCTTACTGAGTATTTCCCTCCACCACATATTGTGAGTTTTTTTAATTATTTATGTACTTTTCTGCTGCATGGAAAAGGAGATATGCATTCCACCTCCCTGGTACTCACAAGACTGCACAAATGCACATAACTGTCTATGCATTAGTATTGCAAAATCTAATTCATAAATGTGCAGAAAATAGTCAAAAATATGAAGCCACGATTGATACTTATTTTCAGTCTAAACCTCAGTGTTAGAGCCACGCACAGCCTTCTCATGACCACTGTAGGGCTAAAGGATTCTTATCCATCTGAATAGGTATTTAGGTGGCTGCTATCCCTATTGGAACCAAATCCTTTATCAAAGACTGCTTCAGGATGAAGGTCACGTGTCCGTACAGAGAGGTTTAATCATCTAGCTTGTGCTTAGCATGCCTCTGCTAGCTCTAATTCAATTATTCCACTTTGCAACTAGAAAATAAACACACCATGCGTGATTTTCGAATGTTTATCAGCATGGCTAAATTCCTGATGTACGAGAATCAGTTATCAGTGAATGAATTAATCTATCCAATAGTTTACTGAGTCTTAAGCAGATCTATCCAATTACCTAGGCTTACTTTGAACTCTCTTCAAATTCCTTTCATCCCTCCACCTAAATTCCTATATAAGGAGTTCTACTTGGCCCTCACAGGAATGGAAGATGCTTATACACCACGGGAAATTATCTGGCATCTTTAGCAAAGGAAGATACTTTCCTCTTTCCCCTTTTTATGAAACCAAAGAATGCATCCCACACAAAGTTCGGGCAGTCTTTTTTTTCAGCTTTGCCTGGTTTGGAAGGAAGAAATGTAGCTGTAAGAGGCAGTCATTTCTGGCTTGACTCCACTAATACAACTCCACTTTCTGGCAATCCTCAGGAAAACTCACAGACAGCCAATGCAAATTTTGTGTTCCTCCCTTCCATCATTCCTTTGAAAAAAAAGGATTTAAGCAGGGACATTCTTCAAATTCGGTGCACTCAGTTTTCACAGTGGGATTCCAGAGAAGTTTTCACAGAGGTAGACAGACAGGACCTGCCAGTGTTCAGCATTTGGCTCTGCCAGCTAATACCCATCAGATATTATTTCCCCCAGTCAAGTAAAAAACAATCAGGTAATAAATAGAAGTATGTTGTTATACAGCACTAATCATTCTGAAATCCTCTGGGAAGCTGCCTCACAAAAACGTAATGATCTTGTTACTCCTTCTCTGTGATGTTCAGAATATGAACAAAACCAAATCAAACAAAATAAAAAACCTGTCCTGCACTAAAATGTCTTGCATGTTAAAAGTTAACTGATTCGTGCATCTTACGGAATGATACCTTGTCAACTTTTGCCAAAGTTCCTCTGGGAAGTCTACTCCATTACTAAGTAACCCATTATATTTCCAACTTTCTTCAAGTACATGGTAATTATAAGGAAGTCATTCCTGACTATGATAAACATCAAAGTATGCCACAACACTGAAAGAGTGAGCCCATCTTTTTATTTAAAATTTAATGTAGCTGCTAGTAGGAGTGCTTCTATAAACACATTGATATTACTGTAAAACTGACCATTATAGCATTACTTTTAAACAGAAATTGCAAATGTCAAATAAGTTCATACAGCTCATGTTATGACACCTTACCTGTCATATGTTTCACTTTCCAAACAGAAGGCACATAGATACTAGTTTGTTTTTATTAAGCAATTCTGAGAAGCTAAACAAAGCTGCTACTAAATTACAGTACATGTCTCAAATATACATCTCTTCAAATCTATAGCTGAGTAACATATCACTGGGCTCTAGACGCAGCAACATATTTGAAGAGTTTAAACCCTCCACCTGACAAGTTACACTACCATTATTATATAAAAAAATGACAAAGAAAAGCAAGAGTTCTTTCATATGTGAATACACAATTAGTTGATGAATCTCACGCTTATTAGTAAGGGAGCACAGCATAAAACTACACTGCAGTAAAAGCACTTGGGAGTTCCTGCTAGTCTTTGTTAGGAAATTGGGGTGACCTTTTCTGAGATGATGTTGCAGGCAGCGGCTGCCCTTAAGTTGCTCTATTTGTTACAACAAGAACAAAGAAATGCCACTGCTGTGCCCCTGATGGGCACAGAATATTGCAGTAAGCTCCGCATCGCTGTGGTTGCCTTTAAAAGGCTTAAACTGTTACCTAAACTAGTTCCTTTATGCCTTTTCTCCTTTACTGAGATGCATCAGGCAACAGGCAGCCTCTTCAAGAGGCCTTCCATTCCCAGAGCAGCACAGACAACACAGCGAGACATGGCTTAAGTGCCATTCACTTGCAAAACATAGTACAGGTCTTTAGCAGAACACAGACTAGAGACAGAAAATTATGCCAGGCTATTCTTACTTCGCTATCGGGAGAAATTCCAGGGTATAACTGTGTCAATAATTAAGATACTCTGTTCTCACTTCCACCTGACCACAGTTAAGGTTTAAAATCAGTGTTTTCAAGCTGTCTGAAGGACAAAGTAACAGGATTCACATTTCAGCTTTCATTAAAAGAAAATGCATTGCTCTTAAGTTTTTATAATTTTATTTGCCACATTTTATAAAAGCATCTATTAAAGCTTTTTAACCTAAATAAGAAATAGCACTGGCAACATACTAGGACTAAAAGTCTGCCCTGACTTTTAATTTTCCAGTCATTTTACTAGTTTGCCGGGGGTCTTTTACAGCTTCTTTTCAGGAAATCCATACCCTCTTCCTCCTACTTCTTAACAACAGTAGTGTTACTTCAAGAATTCACGTCGTGAATGCAAGTACATACCAACAAAGGAAAAGTTAGACCAAATGAAACAGCTATCTGTATAATGCATATGCATGAATTTGGACAACATATAAAAAAATTAGAGTGCTCAAATTATGCACTTCATTAGCTACTGCCTCTATTCCCATACGCTCAATGGTCTAGCAGATGATTCAAATCAAGTAGCTCAATCAAGGCAGAACTCAGCTTCTGGTAGTTTTATACGTCAATAATAAGTTCCCACTTCAAAGATACAGAAATTTCCTCACAAAAGAGAAGACCACTTTTGTTCAGAGATGAAGTCTAGAATGTTGTTAACAGGAAAACATTACTCATGTAACCTTAGGAATTACTTGTCTTGATAATTTATTCTTTTGAGGAACCATTGACTTGCAATGAATAGCAAAATTTTTATTGATGATGGATACAAGAGCAAACACTTCACCAATATAAGATATAAACATAAAATTGTTGTAGTTTTATTGTATATTAGTACCATGAAAGGGATAGCCATCTCCAGAAATTCATAGAGCTTAATTTCCCAGAAGTGATACATTAAAGAATTCATCACATAAGCCATAAAGAAAATCTCCTAACAGCATCACAGCTATGAGCAATTCCAACCAGAAGACTGAGTTTTTTGGAAACAAACCTGCATTTACACAGGAATTACTATTATGCACACATTTCTAGCCATTCTGCCTGCAAACAAAGTCTGGATATGGCTCCTGGTTTCAGCTGAGATAAAGTTAATTTTCTTTCTAGTAGCTGGTAGAGTGCTGTGGATGACAATAATGTTGATAACACACTGATGGTTTTAGTTGTTGCTAGGTAGCTGTATCACCTACACTAAGTGGAGGACTTTTCAGGTTCTCACACCCTGCCAGGTGCACAAGATGCTGGGAGAGCACAGCCAGGACAACTGGTCCAGACTGGCCAAAGGGACATTCCCTGCCATAGAACGTCATGCTCCGGACATAGCTGGGGAAGCTAGCCAGGAGGTGGAATCGCTGCTCGGAAACAGACTGGGCATCAGGTTTTTTTCTCCTTCTGCATGTGGTGACCAATTGCATTTGTGCATCACTTATTTGTTATATATTATTGCCGTTGTTACTATTATTATTGTCTTCCTCTGTTATCCTATTAGACTGTCTTTATCTCAACCCATGAGGTTTTTTTTCATTCTCCTCCCCATCCCCTTAAGGGGGAAGGAGTGAGCAAGCAGCTGACTGGTGCTCAGCTGCCAGCTGGGGTTAAATCACAATATCAAACCCTGGTTACACTGAAATCAATAGTTCTGCCTTCATAGGGATCAGTTTCACTCTTTAGACTTAGAACAGCACTTCACGGCAATGACCATGAGACCCATTAAAATTGACATATGCAAAAAACAATTTTTTTTTAAAGTTATGTTAAAAGAAATATTTTGTTCATTTGACTAATCTATTTATTTTGGTTATTCTTATCAACACATTATATAGCAGTAAATGTATGGTATATATTTATGACAATTAAGTAGCGCTCCATTCTACGAGACTTCTGTATAGCATTTGCAAGTATTTGCTAATAAGTAAGGAGTTATTACTTCTTTTGTGCACAAATTAAGAAAAAAGGTTTAGATAGCCATAATATAGAAAATACATTGCCAACTTCTTCAATAAATCACAATTAAAATCACAACAACCACAGTAAGAGAAAGTTAAAATTATTTAATTCACCCTGATAAAATGCATTCATTTCACAGTTCAACAAAAGTTATTTATGTACTCGCACCATGACACTAAAAAAAACCAAATTTATGTCACTTAAGTTTTATTAGGAAGTATAGGAATACATATGCAGTTTCTGACTTTTTCGTCATCCACATAAAGCCAAGTCTACTCGTTCAGTTAATTCAGGAAATTTAAGCAAAAGCCTAAGTGTAATTAAGAAAACAAAAACAAAAGTAACTCAAGAGTTTTAACATGAAGCATCCATAAGTATAAAAATCAGGGAGAAAAAAAAAACTTTATATTTTCAGTTTAATTCATGTACTTCCTGGATGCAGCCCACTGTCAGTATTTCCCCACACAGTCAGTTTCCAGTCTTTTACCTTGATTCAGAGAAATACTTCAACACATCCCTATCCCTGCACAAGAAAAACTGATTTACTTTCTTGAGTTAGAATCATCCCATGCACTTTCTGTACAGCTATACAAGAGGAAAACCACCTTTACAGTATGCCTGTAATAATATAGCATTCAAATAGAGAAGTCAAAGACAGACATAGCTCTTGAGACCATGGTAAATCTTGGGTCAGAAATTAACTGAAATTCTCTCGTTACAGTCTGTCCACAGCTGCAATAGATTTTCTTCAGGCCTTCACGATGCTAAAGAGCACCACACATCAAAACATCTTCAGAAAGGAAGAGCAGCTCTCCGTCTCTCAGAACATTAGTCAACCAACTCACAGGGATAGCAAGAAACTTCCCTGAACTATTTGCTACAGAGCTTACTCAGCCTCTTTCTCACACATCCGATAAAGACAACTTCCAGATGTAGAACACCGGACAAGATAGTACACAGATCAGACAACTGATTTTATCCAGTAATATCATTTTAATGGTAGTATAAAATGTTTGTCAAACAATTTTAGAATAAAAAAAATTTATATATAAAATGTTCACACATAATTCCCAAATAAGAAATGGACTACGTGTCCTAGCTAAAACCCGTTGACTACAAACAGCCTGTCCAGCTCAATTCCAAAATAGACTTTGAGATCATATTCAGTATCTGTACTGCAGTGCAGTGCCTTAGAGAGGAAGGTACAAATGCTGCAATCTCAGCCACGCCATCCCTCACATGAGCTGTTAAACAGTGGTCTCTTGTGCCAGTCCCTGGTGAATCTTCAGAAGTCACACACTGACAGGTACAAGAAATATGTTTTAAAATAAACGAAGGCTAGCCAAAGTGTTTTTCAGTGTTCTTTCCTTCTAAAATTGCTCCTAATATCCAAGATTGCTTTTGAGCATTTTCTTCAGTGCATTCTGGCAGCTGTTTCCATGTTTGATGATTGCAGCTACCAGAACCTAACATATTTTGATAAATCCCTTTAAAGATAAGCAGTGTATGAAAAGCATCATTTGTCTTGTTTGGTTTTGGGGGGGTTTTGTGTTTGTTTGTGTTTTTTTTTTAAAAGGGGGGAATTTTTGTCTATTCTATTTCACTGAGAGATTCACATAGAACAACTTCTCATGTTTAGTAACTTATTTTACAATAATCTTCAGATCTTCTTTTTCCAGGTTCCTTTAGTGTTCTCTAATTACAGAGAATCTTAATTCAGGATGGCATCTAAGCATACGATTTTTCGTCAGATTTAAAGTGACATTCATTGTTTAAATGCTGCCATAATGAGGAATATCTGAAACAGAAGTGACTCCAGAATCACAGAATTCCTGTCCTTGAAATGTGACCACATTACAGTCTTCATTTCAGAATGAAGACAAATTCTCTGCCATAAATTCCATTCTTTTATTATCTGAAGTATTAAATCCCAGCACTGAGTGAATAAGATCTTTTGCATGTCAAACATGAATCTTAAGTGAAGTTAAACATTATTTACAAGTACTTTTCCAGTGTTGGAAAGTACCCTTACACTTTTCTCTGACAGTCACAGTCAGAAAAATTAAGTTCACGTACAAAATAAAGCACAGTAGCACAATATATGTTCACACAGGCAAAAGATGCTATTTTACTGCAAGTTGCTAATTAAACAAATGAAAAAAGCATTAAAAGAGAGCACACAGCAGAGCATCAGCATTCCAATCCTTAAAAAAAAAAAAAGGAAGAGATGAAAAGGAGACCACAACTACAAGAGACCTGGGGAAAATGTGCTGCTCACACTGATTATGCTTCTGATTTCTGACAGGCATGGTAGTCTTCACTGTCTCTGAGGACAGTGAGAAAGACCATAACCCTGTCGGCCTTACTTTAGTGTGTCCTGGTGGTGTCTCCTACATAAACATCTAAAAGAAGACCTGCCTCTAATTTAAGAAACTCCACAGCTCCAAAAAAACCGTAGGTACTGGCATCAGGAACATCCCAAGATCAAATAGGTAAATTACACATTTCTCATCACTCTTAGGTACATATTGCTCCCAAAATTCAGGACACCTTTCACCAATGTAAGGGATGCTCAAGGGCTATTGTTGAAATACTGCAATTTTTTTAATCTTATCATCAGTTTACCACCCCATTCCACACGAAGGCCTTCCCTTATGGGGGTTCTGCACCACAAAAAACAGTCCTTGCATGCTTGCATTATGGAAGGAGCCTATACATTTAGGCATAAACATTTCATTTTCTGTTCTCTCCTGGAACTCTGAATTATTTTCACTCTGGTCAATTACACATCCTAAATAAAACACCAAACCACAAAACAAAAACCCAGGTCATTTCTGTATTAACTATAAATGTTTTAGATTCTTCAATGTAAAGACTAAACAATGAAAGTCTATTTTGTACACATCTTTCTCCTTTGTAATACTTAAAAAAAAAAAATCCTCTACAGGGATGAAGTGCTCCTCATACACACAACTAATAAAAGCAAGAGCAGAATAGTTGCTCCTCTTCACTCCTCTCACACAGCATGTGTGCATTCAGTGGGAAAAGTCAGGAGAATGTACATCCAAGCCTAAAAAAGGCTACACATAATACAAGGTCATCTCCACCTGGAGTATTCAGCAAAGTAATGAGGGAGACCCCTGTCTGTGGAGAAGCACGTAATTCATAGGACTACAGAAGATTTCCTTGAGGAGAACTGAACAGCACAGGGCTGAATTCCAGTCTGTCCGAAGTTATCATCTCAAACGACGTAATGACTGATGCTTCCAGAAATCCAGGGCACTAACAGGTTACATTCACTTCTCAGAAGCAACATCTCAAACTCAAATTGTTTCCAAAAGAAACAGAAATCCACCCTAACAGCAAATTTGCAGGAGGAAATGCATGATGCCTCCTTATCAAAAAATAAGAATAAAATAAAAGCAGCAAACAAAGAAGACTAATCATTAGACTAATAGGAATATGTGAAGAGGAAAGGAAAAAGAAATTACAAATCAACATGTAGATGGCAAACACAAATTCAGTTTAGTAGCTTAATGCAAAGAAAGGATATTTTTTATTGAATAAAATCTCATATTTCTCTTTAAAAATTAAAAATAATGTGTTTAAATTCTAGGATAAACTCTAAAGTTGCTACAGTAATTTTGAGATATCAGAAAGAGAACCCAAGATTTTAGAAAGTTTATCAAGTCCTATCAAAAGAAGAAAGTATGAAGAGTACTGTTCACATGTGGTAGGCCCACAGACATCATCATCAATGTATTCAAAGCACAGAAAGCTTTTTTTGCTTGCATAAGGTCTTGTTTGAAAAGTACTATTTTGCCCACCAAACCACTTAGGAATCTGTCTGTCCCTAATTACTGTTTTGAAAATAAATTACTAAAAAGAGAAAGTGCAGCAATTACCAGGTAATATCCAATTTCTATCAATGCCATTCAGAAAATTACACACATCTAATAGCTTTACAGAATACTAATCCAAACTTTCTAAGAATAGATGGAAGAAAGACTACATCAGGAATATGTCTTAAGCAACTGACTTTTCCAAGTAATGTTCATAACTTTGACACAGTGGAAGGAAAAGAGGAGTTAAAAATCACTACTTACATACAACTACAGATTAGAGATTCAAAACTTCACATGAAAAGGATATTTCTCAGGCCTTTTTTACTTCACTACACAAAAAGCCTCCCCTGTGCCTCAGTTTACCATATTCAAGGTCATTTTACCACACAACATTCTAAAAATTTTTTAAGTATTGCCTAAGGCTGGGTTTGCCAAATCTGTATTAAGCCTGACGCACGTTATCAGGATCACTGTTTTACGTAACGTGCTGCTGCTGTCAGGTGCTGTACTTTAACATTACTGTATATGTGCAGAGCGGTATTAGCATGCTCACCGCTTCTCTTTCCCTATTAAGTATTCAGATAACAGCCCTTCCATGAGCTAAGCTTAACGTTCAAACCTGCAGTAAGACCGTCATTGCCCAAGTCTTCAAAAAATGTTTACCAGTGAGAAGTACTGCTAATAAAACCCTCATAAATTGACATGACAAATTATCTTTCAAGGAAGTAATTTTCTGGTTTGTCTTTAGGTGTTAGACAACACTACAAAAGAAGTCACATAACACGGAGAGGAAAAAAAAGTTGACAATCTTCGTGCCAGTGTTGCATAACAGCTGTATTCCCCGGGAAAACAGATTTTCTAAGAATTCCCAAACAAACAAAAGAAAAAATAATAGCACGTATATCTATTATTTTACGGTTTCTGATTGAAATAAACATAGGATGACTGAGATCCAGGATTTACAATGCTGCAAACAGCTTATGAATATGCTTCACATGCATTATATGGCTTGCTTTCCCCTCCTTTTTTAAATGTAATTTCTTACAAGACACTAATGATGAACATTTTCTAAATCAGACTGTACTAAATAAAGAGGAAGCTAAGCTTTACCCTACAGTCTCAGTGTTCTTAGCTCTACTTATCAAACACCTCAGCAATTTTTCCTCAAACTGTGACGGGGTTTGTGTACACCACCATTCAAATATGCCCATCTGCAAAACTTGCCAGGATTGTGCATATAAACAGCACTTGGGAGATGGCCCAGAAGGTAAGTAAAAGAAGAAAAAATAATCCACATAAGCATACAATGCAGCAGTCCTGATGTCTTAATTAAACTGAGGGAAGAAATGCACTAGCACCTTAACATGCTTTGGACTGAAGAAAACAGAAGTAAAGAAATGATGCTCACACCAAAAAAAAAACCCAAAAAACGTATTAGTCGGCGCTCAGCGAGGAGAAGGTCTGCAAGTTAGTGGGAACCTTGGTGGGGAGGGGGTGGGGTGGGAGAGGTGATCTTTTTTTTTCAATTCTATTTTTGCAAAAGGAGTGTGATTGCAGCTTTTAAGCTGGGGAGGGCTGCTCGGTTAGTATCTGCAGTACGCGAACACATCGGCGGGTGGGAAGGCAGCGCAGGGAGGTACTTGTGGGGAGGCGGCGGGGGCGCCCTGCCCGCGCCGCTCGCCTTCCGGCCGGCTGCCCGCACCTCACCCTGCCCGGGGTCCCCCCGCCGCGCCCGGGGCAGGCACCGCCGCCTCCCCTTCTCCCGCTCATCCCGGCAACTAAGCGCTCGCTCTGCTGGCGATATCGCCCCTCCGCCCGCGGGTAAGGGGGCCACACGCTGCCAGGCGGAGAGGACAGCGGCTGGGGCTCCAGAGCCCTGCCTGACAGGACTCCCCCGGGGCGGCGGGGGCAGAGCGCACCCGCCTCCCGCTGCCCCCTCCCGTCTCGCACCCACGCACGGGCAGGAGCCCCCCCCCCCCCCTCCCCTGCACACGGAGTCTGGGCGCCCCCCGCCCCACCGCTCTCCTCAGGGCAAGGTCCGGGCGTCGCCCCCCTGCAGCCCTTCGCCCGCACGGCCCCGGCCCCCTGCCCCGCGCCAGCGCGGAGGTGGGGGAGGCAAGCCCGGCGCTTACAGTTCGCAGGAACTGGATCTCGTCCTCGCCCTCGCCCCCCTCGGCCATTGCTCCCCCTCTCTCTCCTTCTCCCGGGCGCTGCTCCCGATGCCCGGGCGGGCGGCGGCGGTCGCTCCCCGCGAGGAGGCGGCGGCAGGAGGCTCACGGCCGCACCGCACCGGGTTCTGCTGGGCTGGGGCAAGTACGAGGGCGGCGGAGCCGGCAGCCCCAGCCCGGCCCTTGCTGCGAGCGGGGTGCGGGTGCCCGAGCGCCTGCAGCAGGTTGACAGCTCTGCCCAGCCGCCTCGCTGCCAGTGCCTGCCACAGGGGGAGGGGGATGCGATTAACCGGGGGAGGAGGGGGAGGCGGAGCTCCTCGGCCCCCCCACTGCTGCAGGTGATCCGCAGCCCGCTCCCGCCGCACACCAAACCCGCCGCCCAGCGCCCCTTACTGGCTGCTCCGCGGAGAGGCGGCTGACGGCTCGTCCGCCCGCCGCTGCCGGGGCTCTCTGTCCTCAGGGGCTGGCTCTCCCCAGGGGCTCGCTCTCCTCAGGCGGCTGCTGCCCGACGCACCGGCCCGAGGCGGGGCGGCCGTGTCACGCGTGCCTCGCACGGCCCGGGGCCTGGGTCTGCCTCAGCTGCTTCGGGCGTTACCGGGTGGGCCGCCTGGGCAAGTCTGTCCCTCCGGAGTTACGCGTGATGTCCTGCATTGAGATACCTCCGGAGAAGGAGAATTTAAACAGCTTTGCACGAGTTTTTTGCCAGCCGACAGTACTTTTGGGGGGATGAGGTGGGAGAACGTGGCGTTGCCGGGTGTTGGCCTCTAAGCATCATGTGAGTGAGCTTAATCCAGGGTGAATGAAAGGCTTTAAGATTTAATTTACTTGAAGGATAGCTACCGTGGGGTAAAGCAGAGGGTTACCATCTTTCATGAGGTCATCTTTCGTGAGCATGCCTGCAGTCTGTACCTTATGAAGGACGCATTAGCTCTAGCAGTGAGGAAGCCAGGCCTCCAACAGAAAGAGGTTTGGTAACCCACACGAGCTGCAGGACTTCTAACATCAACAGCACTCTGCAATAAATACATAGCCGAGAGGCTCTGCTAATGTGATGCAATGGTCATCAGGTGAAGACGGTAGAATATTTTTAAAATACTAAAATGGTCGTTGCATCATTGACAGAGTAAAATGGGTGAGGGATGTGTGACTGCAGAAGGCTTTTGAAGGACCGAACCATAATGAAATTGCAATTAGTTTGGTAAACAGAGTGTATGGCTAGCGTAACAGAAGGCGTGGTAACTGTTTCTTGAGAAGCCATATCCATAATCTGTAACTTCACACTGTTCAAGGACATTGTGAAAAAATAACATTAAACACTTCTTCCGAGATTTTATCATTACTTCCAGCAGTAGAAAACCTGTTCTTCTGACAGATTGGAAATTGAAAGAGCAGCCGAGACCCATAAGGTCTCTAGAACAAGTAATGTATGAGTATTTAATACAAAGGTTCTATAGATGAACTCCAGAGTTATGACAGCTTAAGCATTTCCTTTATAATTTCCTTTTTTTTTTTTCAGTTTTAAGTTACTACTGACTTAAAGAGATTTTTTACCTCTCAAACTTACTCCTGACTGAAAATATTTTTCCTAAGTATGATAAAATAGTGAAAGAGATTTTTTCATATTGTTGCAATATTCAAACCTCTTAAATATCCTTTCCTCCAAATTATTTAAATTGAGAGATATTTCTTGAAACAGACCCCTATTATGAGGAAAAGTCCTGAGTTTGGATAACTTTAAAAAATTAGGTTTCATGAAGGCGCACTGAACAAATATAATTACACTTCATCCCATGTACAAAACAAGTCAGTTTCAACACAGCACTTTGCAAATGTATTTCATATGGATGTAAAGCTCAGGTCACATGGGTTTACAGGACCAAAGAACATCCAAGATAGATACTTTCCATCACGCTTTGAAGGTGAGTAGTAGATTAGATGCCTGCTTTTATTGCTGCATGTGAGGCAGCGACATTATAAAGAAAAGAAAGAAGAAGAAAAAAACTATAAACAGTCCACCATAACGTCAGTGGCTGAAACATTTTGTACAGTTTTCGGTACAACCTTAGGATGTAATGAAAGTCATTCCAAGAACTGTGGAACTGATGATACCTGGTTTCCTATAGATTTGGAGCTCATAATTAGACTCCTTGGTGTTTAGCAAGATGCAAATTCCAGCTGAAGCTTCTCTATGCTAGGGCAGTAATATTTCTCTAACATGCAGATTTGTTCATGTCTAATATGAGTGAAATGTACACTGCAGTTTTTCAGGCAACAGATAATACTCTGTGGTGTCTTCTTTACCCATGCATCCATCTTCATGAAATGGCTAGGAGCATGTATGATACTTTTAGCCCTCTGTTAAATTGTTGGAATTTCCCAGTTAGTTCAAAAGATACTATGTGGTAACAGACACACACACCCCACACATGTTTACATAATTTAATTTGCTTAGGAAGCAAAGTTAAGAGTAGTAAAGATGAAAGATTCTTCTGGAAACTTTCTGAACAGGGTGATAAAAATCAAATGCAGTCTGAAGCACAGCTTCTTGTTAAGCTATTCATCAAGGACAAATATTCATATGTACATACACCATACACATAGAATTTATATGCACACATGTGCAAAATGCATAGTAAATACAGTTATAAAATATACTTAGAAGAGAAAATTAGCGCATGCACAAAAACCCCTGAACAAGGTAAGTAAATTCCTGACCCATGGACATAGCTTTGACTTCCTCTACATCACCTGCCCACACCAACCAGCTGCTGTGTATGTGCCTCTCCCCTTTCCACTCAAAACATGCAGGCTTAGTCTATCCATGTGAAAAGATCAGGACCGTTTTCAAAATGTTCAGAATATTGGACTGGTGTTGTGTTTAAAAAGGAATGCACTTTGGCTGATGTGAGGTTTTAATCAGCAGTTACGCTTAATTGCATTGAATACTTAAAACCAACTGATTGTTTTTAAGTGGGAATAACATAATAGCTTCTATCAAAACAGAAAGTTATGTCAAGTTTGCAGAATTGTTGCTTAGATGAACTAGTGGGAAAACTAAAGGAATAAACATCCTCCATGTCTGGTATTTGGAGGCGGAATTCAGTGGAATTGCATTTTTTTGTGTGGGTATGGAAGAATAGCACACTTTGCTACAGGACTGACAGTCCCAAAGTTCAAGATGTCACTCAACCTCATAGCAGTTAACTTTGTGTTCCCCACTCTTATTTGCTCATTTTCAATCTACATATACATCTGATTACACCCCCTGTTTTCCAGAAGCCTGAAGACTTTTATCACCGACTGACAACTGTGCTTTCCACGGAAAAATGCAGAAAAAACAGCATTCTGCCAAAATTATCCCATACTGATTTGGGAAATTAGAGTTTTTAACACAGCCTCTGAAGATTAACAAAAAGTTTTACTAAGAAAATTATTGTTCCCTTGCAGCTCTAATTTATGTTTTGTTAGCTAACTAGTTGTCTTATGAGATGTAGCATGTCTGCTCCTTTTTCAACCAACCTAGCAGCAGCCTGTCAAATTTTCAGTCCAGAAGTTCTCCCACATTATGTGACCTGCTGCTTACCGTGTACCATTCCTCTTGTTTTATATCACACAACTGGACTTCATAGCAAAGATTTTCATCTTAGGGACAAGGCTGAAGTTCCTTTTGTTGCCTTGTTCTTGCTCTGTTCTTCTTAAAATCCCATTCGAAATCTGCCCGTCTCCATGCACATTTGTAATTGTCACTATGACAGATTCCTTACTTACTGCATTTTGCCTGTGGACAGCAAGGGCTTCTTGCTCCGGCAACCCGAGTTTATCAAGGCAGCAGCACTGTGAGGATCCACAATATGCCCTAAGCGATATTCACCAAAAACAGGTTTCTTGGTGTGATGCAGAGACAGTACAGCACCAGTGCGACAGTGCTCCTCTGAGGTACCCCAGCAAGATTCTGAACCGAACATAAATTGACACTATTATAAGAATTTTAGCACTTTAATTTCATAAATTTTAACCACCTCAATTAGGAACATTATGATGTTAGGAGAAGATGTATAGATATGTTTGTATGCACACACTCAAAGTAATAATCTACGTAAAACAATGTCTGCTGTCTAAAATAATAATAACAACTATTGTGAACATTCAGCATTCAGTAACATGAAGGGAACTCCCAGGTGTTTCTTTGTTTTCATCTAGCAGAATATACAACCACACCGGTTTTTTCTTCTTAGAAGCACAGAATAAGATAATTTCCAATAGGAATGAAATGGGACAGATACTGTCCTTTCTTCCTCACACTGTTCTATTTTCCAGCGTGTCAGCCAGATACCAGTCTCGAAAACATGTTATTTCAAATGGTGTAAAACTAGAGATTGGATCTCCCATCACATGTCATAAATCAACACCACTGTGGTCAATGAAATGGAAGCAGTGTAAAATCTATGCCAGTTTAGGTCCCAACTGTGACATGGAAACAAGAATAAAATTAGTTAGACCCAATTCCACATAGAATTTAAATGAGATTTTTATTGCCGATTAGCAGAGTTTAAGGAAGCACGATTACACCTAAGACCACATAGTTATGCTTATCATGATCACCCCAGAGTTCAGTAATATACCGCATTTCCTTTAGTTAGTGCTTATGCTGACCACATAAAATACGGTATAAATGTTAATTGCATGTCTGTAATTAAATATATGTTCTGTACTCGTTATATAACATGTATGCAAGAATTTACATTGGAATACAGTGTTACAATGAAATTCAGACACTGAAGCTTTTCCTCTTTTATGAGAACTTTGGTTTTAAGCAAAAGCAAAGGCAAACCCATTACATCTTGCTTAATTACAGGAAAAGTCTTCAAAAAATTGCATTTTGCATTTGGACATGTGCAGTCATTTTCTAAGACCTTTTCTGTTACTTTGCCTTGTGTCGTCAGCTGCAGCAGTGAGCTCATGCCTAGCTGTAGTTTGGAGTGTGGCTGTGGCAAAGTCTGGAAATCTACACTTCTCACCCTAGACCAAGAAACTGTCACTGTCTGAAGCACCCTGCCTGGCAAAGCTCAAAGCTTTTAATTTCTCTTTGCATTATTGTGTGTGGGATTATTAACATTAATAAGGAGCTACGGATCTTGTGGTTTAGATTTTGGGGAATAATAGTTTGCTTGGATTTTCTTGTTCCTGTCTTGGAGTTTTTATTGCTCTTTTAATCTTTTTCTAATGTACATTCTGATAAATTCACTGGAAGCTGTTGGAAAGCACAAACCCAGAAGGAATAGTTCCTGAAGGGATTCTTTCCCTTTCCCTTTCCCTTTCCCTTTCCCTTTCCCTTTCCCTTTCCCTTTCCCTTTCCTTGTCTGTTTAGGGGGCAATAATATATTATGTTTCTAAATATTGTTGATTATACGTTAAAAGAGCACATGAAATATCATCCTCAAACCAGAATTTTCTGGTTTCCTAGGTCTTGTAACAGGTTATGTCATTATGTAGCTACATACTAGTACTATATGGTTATGATGTATACAAGGATATATCCAACTCTCTTGCTTTATTGACAAATGGAGATGTGTTGGTGCTTTCTTCAGCTTGTGTCCTTGAAACTGAAATTCCATCTGTGTTTAACCAATGATAATGAAAACAATAGGAAGGTAATTCTAATTGCATTAATAATTTGTCAACCATGTGTCAATCTCAAAAATCAATGCAGTTGCAAATAGTTGGAGACAATCGGGTTTTCAAGGTGTTTCAAAATCTTTTCAAGTAAGCATCTAAATATTCAGTGTTCCTGATTTATTGTGAATGAGTTAATATCCTTAGTACCTAAATAACTCCCTGGGACAAAGAAGGGGAAATCCCTTATTATTATTATTAATATCCAGCAATGTGCTGGATACTTTTCCAGTAAAGACCCTACACAACACATAAAACCAGGAAAACTGAAAGCTGCCAGAATAAAAGGAAAGAAAAAGAAGGAAGTGGAGGAAAGGAAGGAGGAAACCTTTAAGGTCTTTCAATTGTAAATATTAAACCTGTGAACCACAATATCATTAGATTAATATCCTAAATTTTACCTTTCATTTGCCACTTCTAGTTCACTTTTTCAAGTGTATCATAAGATAAAGCCCACGACTTCAATACTCACACAAGACACAAAACACATCAGGAACTGAAACTTAGAATGTGGATCCATAGCTAGTCATAATGCAAAAATCTCATTTGAATTGTGGCTATGACACCACAAGTGCAAGATTACAACTGTTACTAGGCAAAATGTTCACTCTGAACAAATGATTAATTTAGCTTTTTTGAGTCAAAAATTGTGTGTGTGTACTAATATAATTTGTTATTCATAATTGTTAAAAAAAATCAGGCCATAGTTTTGAGAGTTATACACTTGGCTTTTACCTTAGAATACTTCTTACTAGCTTTTGTGATGTCTGTGGTGTCATGTAAGTGACAGAGTATTGTTTCTGCTTCCTCACTGGGTGACAAAAAGTCAGAAGGATGAGCACTAAATACTGTACGTAAGCACAAATAAACTTGTGCACATGCCAGTGCAGATAACTGGGGGGGGGGAACACACATTCCCTCATAGGAGAAATCTGTAATGAAGCTACTTTTTCCCACCATTATCTCACAGACAAGCAAAACACAGGCCCCCAGACTGATTTCACAGTTAATTATTAATTTCTTAAATATAGGATAATTACACAGGGTAAAGGATTTGTTTTCCTTTGTAATTATGAAGAGTTGATTCCAGACTTCCTCTAAGTCATTCTAATGTCCTCTACATGAGCTACTCTGCCTGGAAAGGCATGCATGAGCTATAATTTCCTTTGACATTAAAAGCCACAAATCTAAACACCACTGCGTAATGCAGAGGAAAAAATGTTTGGCTCTTAACTCAAGATTAGTCTCTGTAGCCATTAAGAAGCGAAAGCTCCATGGAGGTAACAGAACCAAAACCACTGAGATCACATTCCAGTCACAACAAGCACTTAACTGTTATAGATACAGTAGCTGGACAATGATATATATAGTAAATAACCCAACGTTCAATTGTCCGGGTCACTAATATGATTTTAAGAAAATATTAACACAGTTGTAAACCAGAAACAAATAGATTCATTTAGTGAAAAACAATATAAAGGAGTAGCAGATTCCTTTAATTGGAGTCTTGTATCACCCACTAAGAATTAAGCAAGACATTAAAGTACTTAAGATATTCTTGCTTGAGTACAAGGCTTATATTTACTGTGGTTCCGTTAACTTCTATAATTACAAAGAAAAACTGTTTTCTGAAGCTCTATGAGGAAACTACATTACATAAATATTTTGTTTCGGCACTTAGTAGCTCATCCTGTAACACTAATAAAACACCTCACCTCTAGAAACCGGAAACTGCATCTTTTTATGACCTGCTTACTGCAAAGAAAGGTTTGGGGGAGTTCTGTGTTATTTTAGAGACACATACAGTTGCTATGCTAAACTGGACCTAAAGGTTGGACCTAAATTTCTGGACCTAAGTTTCTGGTCACCTTCTGTGGCAAGCAAAGAACTGATGTAAACAGGAACTATCTAGTTGTCCCCTCCTTTCCAGTCATAATATTTGATCTTGGTTGAATATCTGTTTCAAAAATCTTTGTTATAGTTGATTTGTAATAACAATGGGTATTCCTATTATGTACAAAATTCTATTTTAATCTTGCTTAACCCAATGACACTTGTTACATTCACAATACACTCATTGTTTCAAAAAATATTTTCTACGCCTTAATTGGATTGTTTGTGCCATCACTAAGATCTTAGATGTGTCTATTCAGTATTTTGTAGAACTGTTCACATAATTTTCAGGAGTACTAGTTCCCTCCAGACCTTATTCTTCCCGTTCAGTTCTCCCTCTCAGTTCCTGGATTCTGCTTTAGTTCCCATAGCTCAGACTGATTCCACAGCAAAGTTCCTTTAGGGTTCCCAGAATATGGGATTTAAAAAAAAAAAACCAGTTCTAACATTCTGATCCATTCTTCTCATATGCAGGGGCATTTCACCGAGTGGTCAGTGCAGACAAGCTGAACTGTTTTCTCTTTGCATCATCCAAGATTCTTAACTAAAGTGCTCCTGCTTTCCAGGCTCATCTGACAGCAGAGACTAATTTCATAGTCACTGAAACAGTAAGTGAATATCAGTTTAATATATCAGGTATTTTCCCATCTTTATTTTACTTTTCTTTATTTGATCTTTAAAATCAATCATAATATGCAGTGTCTTTCTTTTCATTCCTTTGAGTGCACAGCTCTTTCTCTAATGAATAAACACTGTGCAGCCTGTTAACTGTGTTTATGACACGGCATTTTATGCCTTATGACACAGGCAAAATAAGCACATAAAAACCGTATCATATGGAGTAACTATTGAAAAAGTGTTGTCAGTGAGTCACTCTGAGCAGAATGGTTTTATTCCATTAAAAGCAAGAGAATCACACCTACGCCACTGAAGACCATCTTCTCTTTGAGGTTACCAAGGTCATTTCAATAGCTTTGGCGATTTTATTACTCTGATTCGGTAGGGCTAACCTCCTAGTAATCACAGCGTGAAAAGATGTTTCAGTCTGAGTAGAGCAATTGTTCTAAAACTATGGGAAGACCGAAGGACTAGCCAGCTTCAACATTTCTAACAGGCCAACATATGCCTAAGGAAGGAAAGGAAACTGCACTGCTGTGTCACCACAGTGTCACTTAGAACTCAGAGGTTTGTAAATATCCGTATATTTACAAACTGTATATACGCAAATTCCCGCATTCCATTTCAAGGCAGGCATGGTTTCAGTTGAAACACTCAGCTTTACATTAAAGCAGAACCCCCCAGGCTTTTCTGCATATCATAAATGGGGATTTTAATTGTCCAATTAACATTTGCTTTTTTAACAATACATCATGATTTCTGGCATTAACAGCAGCTCTACAGCTCAGATGTTCTCTGAACGACTCTGCCTAATCTGCTTATTGAACTTTATTTAAAGGCTTGATTCCATGCTTGCCTCTTAGCATGTGTAGTCATTGACACCAGCAAAAAGTGGGTGTAAAGCTCCCCCACCACAGAACAATTAACATTTTACACCCACATTACGCAGATGTATATCACTACAAAGCAGCAGAGAAGAGGATTTTATGTTTTGGAACAATATTAGTAGATTTTGAGCTGACTGCTACAGGAAACTACTAATAGGAGCTCATAAACAATTAACAATGGGATATTCGGGTTGTGCTGATTTAGCAGGAAGGCAACAATTTGTTTGTGATTTCATTGCTTATCCTGCTAACAAGAATACATAATTTTCTAATCCATTTCAGTCCCTGCCTAGTGATCCTAAAGCATAATGTTAACATTCTTCAACCTGTCTTACCACACAGAATAGGTATAATGAGACTATGCATATATACATAGATGAGCTACACGTATACTAGCATTAACTGAGGATGGAACTGTCAGTGCAAATACGGAAGCACCAACTGCAATATCCGCTCTGAATTAGACTTTAAGAATGACAGAACTAAGGCTGCTTTTCCTCCTGTTGCAGAAATGTGTTTTATTACTGGTCAAGAAGACAAGCTCCCGTTTAGGCCACGTAGCAGATCTTTTCTACTGACAGCTGAGTTTACTGAGGGAGTGAACTGTTTAAGAATTTTTGCCCACATCAGGTAATAGTAGCTCTAGGATAACGTTCACTGCAGTGATATTGCTGTTTCCTTATCCTTCCCCGACCCTAGCTTGTATGAGCAATGGTTGGTTGTTGGGCTTTTCAGCTGTATTTCAGTGTCATTCGGTTACAGGGGAAACAACTGTGACTTCTGCATGCAGTGGCTCCTGCACTTTGGATCTGCTCTCAGAATTCATAAATATTATTGTTCACAGGCAAGATAAAACATTCAAATGACACATTAGTCCTAGCCAAGGAAAAGAAGCACAGAGGAGGACATTTAATGAGTCTTGACATGAAGCTTTGTCATTCAAGTAGTCACATTGGTAGTTCTGCACTTCCTCTCCCCTCAAGTGTGAATCCCCCATTGTCCCTTTAATGTTGTTTTTTGCAAGATATCTCAGTACTGCTTCAATTGCAGGTCCCACAGTCCTTGAAGCTCATTATCCTTCACTACTGGTGAAAGAAACAAACAACCTAGGAACTAAATATATACTGAATTTCAAGGATGGCATCTATTTGTACTGATATTTCCATGCATTTGTTTTCCCTTGCGGTGCTTGCATAACCACCCCCTCTGAGCTCTGCCCATTTTAAGTGTAAGGGCAGCTGGAAAGTACTATTTCGTCCACTTGAAGTGACACATAAAACTAGCTTTATCCACAGAGCTGAGGCTTATCATGTTTCATCCTATGAGCCATGAAGTACAGCTTTAATTTTTGCCAAACTAAAAGCAGAATCCCTCAAATTTATGTAGCATGCTTATGCCCATATACCACGTAGTGGAGAGCAAAGTCTTCGATCATGCTTTTATGTCTTGCTCCATTTAAAGAAGGCTTATTAGAGGAACTTGCTGCAGATGGAGGACATCTTGGTCTTTTGGTTAGGGCTGGGAGAAAGTTCTTAAAAGCACATTTGACTTCTGTCTGAGATTATGTAAACATTCGCTGGTATTCAAGAAAGTTCTTCTTGCCAATCAGAGGTGCAATGTTAACTGCTGCTCTTCATAGGAAGTTTTATGAAGAATCCAGGGTAGGACACCAATCAGACAGAGGTCCAAGTGTTTGGGTGATTCCCTGAACAGTCAAGAGAATGTTTTTTTCTTGTCAAATGACCAGGGAAGTGTATTAATTTTGGTACAGAAAGTGAGTCAAAAGTGTTTTATTTCAGTATGACAGTGTATAGCACCTGGATTTAGAGTTTCAAAATGTTATTTTCTTACATAACTAGGAGAAAAGGGGAAAAAATAAAACACATTAAGCAGAACAGTAAACTATTTTCATTTTCCATTGCCTTTACCTACAGTCTCTAGAGAAAGTTTTCTTAAGGGAAAGCCCCTTCTACTTTGTGTTAAAGAGGGCAGTAAGTGTCCCTTTAGGAACAAAAAAGCTAGTTAGTCGAAATCAATACTGCTACTTTAAAGCAAACCAAGCCCACACCAGCAAAGGGGAGAAAAGATAACAGAAATGAGAAAGAAAAAGATCTTCTATTCTGGTGCATCTCTTACTTTCAGCTCACTTGCACCTGGAAAAAGACAGACCCAGCACGTGGTCTTATCAACCACCTCCAAAACCTGGCAAACTCCTAGCAGCATCTGATGATTACAATGCTGCTTTTAGCTGCCCTTTTAGTCATGGGTTCATAGCAGTGAAACAAGGACATGCCGCAGCCTTAATCAGCCAAGTCACACCTCCTAGGAAAACACACACACACAAAGGTCAAAAAAAGACCTCTAAGAGGAGGATAGGAAAGAAAATGGGACACATGAGATAGGAGGTGATGGTGAAACCCAACTGTTGTGCATTATATACATTTCATTTGGTGTCATGGATTTAGCTTAACTCAGGGAATGATAATACCCGTCAGTCTCTCCCATGTGGGGGTTGGACAGGACAGCTGTTGGGATGAGATGGTAACTGTCCCTCAGTCTCACAGAATCATTGCATGGTTTGGGTTGGAAGGGACCTTAAAGATCCTCTAGTTCCAACGCCCCTGCTGCGGGCAGGGACACCCTCCACTAGACCAGGTTGCCCAAAGCCTCATCCAACCTGGCCTTAAACACTTCCAGGGAGGGGGCAGCCACAGCTTCTCTGGGCAACCCGTTCCAGTGCCTCACCACTCTAACAGGGAAGAATTTCTTCTGAATATCTAATCTAAATCGACCCTCCTTCAGCTTAAAGCCATTACCCTTGTCACTACACTCCCTGACAAACAGTCCCTCCCCATCTTTCCTGTAGGCCCCTTCAGGTACTGGTAAGGCCACAATTAGATCTCCCCGGAGCCTTCTTTTCTCCAGGCTGAACAGCCCCAACTCTCTCAGCCTGTCCTCATAGGAGAGGTGCTCCAGCCCTCCGATCGGCTTCATGGCCCTCCTCTGGACTCTCTCCAACAGCTCCATGTCTTTCTTGTACTGGTCACCCCAGACCTGGATGCAGTACTCCAGGTGGGGTCACATGAGAGCGGAGTAGAGGGCGAGAATCACCTCCGTCAACCCAATGGTCACACCTCTTTTGATGCAGCCTAGGATACAGTTGACTTTCTGGGCTGCAAGTGCACACAGCAAGGTTCCATATTGAGCTTATCTGTGCCTTCCCTTCATTTCAACATTTGTAGGCCCAAAGACCAATGAACAAGGGAAAGACAATGGATTTACCTCACCAGTTTTTAATTATTTTAGAAAGATCAAATTATCGTCACAGATTTTGGTTTGTTTTACACAATGAGTATGTTTACATATTCTGCTTCTTCATTATTAAAAAGAAAAAACGTCAGTCTTAGCCACGGCAAAAGCAAGCAGATCATTGGCATTGTACTAGAGGAAAGATTTCAGCACAAGCAGAGATAACCATGTCATTTCCTTAAACCTTGCAACAGTCAGTAACTGCATTTTTCAAAGTACAAAAGTCTATTTTTCTCAGTTTTCTTAGATTATCAGGTTGCCCTGTAGCATACAAAAGCACTAGTTTAAAGTCCAACTGGATTTACCCTTGATTTGTTCTTGATCCTGCAGAATCTTGACACATTAAAGATTAGATCTAGAGATAATAAAGATTTTCAGTCACCCCAGTATAATTACCAGTTGCAGTCTTCCTTACTATTTTGCTGAGATTTATTTGTATCCATCAGCTTCCTTCAGGAGATTACTTCATGACACAGAACTATGTGTCTTGCAAATTTTTAACTGATTATCAAACTGCAGTGATTTTGCTTTATTAATTTCTTGCTATTAGATCTTAGTATGCTAAACAAAATTTCTTTTAAGCATGCATAATTCAGGATATTATTGCTAAAGATTTTGCAGAATACTTATTAGAATTTTGTTTTCATACAAAGGGCCTGCTCCTACAACTCTTATTCTTTGTTATGATAAGGCTGCAAAAGTGAGACTTTTGTAATGTGACAAACCAAAAGATTTGTGGACAATTTTTTGACTCCTATGCAACTGACAGAATATATGAGGATCGATTCATGTGCACAGACCATGGCCCAGCAACTGGGTGACCTCACTGAGCATGTGTCTAGAATAGACAAGTAATTTTTCTTCAAAAAATATATATAAATATGAATCCCATCTTTTTGACCAGAATATGAATCACACAAACTACATACTCCTGAAAAAGCCCTATCTCACTACGTTTAGTGGAATACATCCAAGTACATTTCCCAAGGAAGACTGTGCTCCCATCTGTGGTGACGTTAGTAGTAAAAAATACTTCTTCATATGCTTGCTGCCCATTTCTAAAATGAAACAAAACTCAGTGCATGACTGGGAAAAGAAAAGCAAGGCAACTAGCAAAAAGGCAATGTAACAGCTACCCACAGGTAGCACCGCATCTGCCAGGTCTGTGTTTCAGGGGCTGCACACTGTAGCAGCAAGAAGTTCCTGCAACAGTGCTTTCACAGAGCTCCTAGCTACAGTGACAGGGACGGTGATACTGGCCCTGGATACCCAGCATGGCCTGGGATTTATTTTTGTATACCATCCCAAACATACAGTGGGCTCAGAGTGCAAAATTAAGTTACAGGTAATTTAATTACACATTGAGTGTAAGTTGGAAGTATATAGATGCACAGGCCTGTAACAGAAGCCATTGTCACTGAATGCTATAAAGGCGATAGTACAGGAGCATCCATGAGAACACTGTTGCGTATACATACTTAAGCCCATTATAACAAACAAGACTAAGTACAAGATGAGAATTTCGGACGTTGCACTGTGATGGGGGGAAGACCAAGAGACCAAGAGGATATCAGCAATGCATTACTTCTTTAAAAAAGCAAGAGTTTACTAATGAAATTGCTCACAGGACTGAAGAAAGTGAGATGCACCTCAGACTTTCAAGAACAGTAAAAAAGTAAAAATCCCCATCTCCTTGCCAATCAGGCCCTGCGTAGGTGAGAGGAAGTGAAGATTTCCTTTCTGATCCAAACTGGGTTTTTTCCCTTGACCCTGAACAGTTTGTAGAAAACTTGCTGTCCAGACATCTGATGTTTCCTGATATCACCATGGGTAGCAAGTCAACCTGGGCCAGCTACACATCTCTCATTTATCTAGCAATGTTTTAGAGAAAGAAAATTATATAATTAAAGTAGAGGAGTGAGAGAGAAATGTTTTCCTTGTTATAGGAAAGAGACATCAGCACAACATCTAGAAACATATATCAGGAAAGTACCGATCCCTGGGTTTGTACACCACCACATCCATATCCAGTGGGGAGCAATAGCTCTGAGCAAGATCAGGCACATCCCTGTTATACCATTACAGCATAATTCTGGTATAATAAATGTCTCCTGAGAGGCCCCAATGGTATATGTCTCCCTATAATAAGATAGCAACACCTTCCACTATAATTATTATTTTATCTGGAGCAAACTGCCATCTCCAAATCTGGAGAACTGTCATCTTACGCCCATTTGCTGTTTATATTCTATCTTTGATTTTTCTTAGAGCACAGAGAGATATCACCCTTTCTATTATACTGTTTTGCAGAAATACAAACAAAACTTCTAAGAAAACCACACAAAGAAGAGGTTTGTGTTCCATGGGTTCATACCATGGTTTTCATGGTAAGTTATGCTTTGCTGTTTCAGCTATTCAAGTTTCTAAATTATATCCATGGGCTGGAATATAAACAGTAAATCCTCTTGATGTCAGCCATCATGTTCTCTCATTCTTTGATTTGCCAGAGAGGGAAAAAATGTCTTGTAACAAGAAAATCATTGTAAGAAACCACTTTGAAGAAACCATTGTAAGACCTCATGTTTGCACCTTGTTCTTACATTCTTATGCATCAGTGCCAATGGAAAGCAACGTTTCAGTATTGTCATGTGGTTGCACTTAATAACAGTAGGCACAGGGCTAAATACCTTAGCTTTGTGTGTTACAGAATCTAATGCACCAAGGCCTGATCCTAGGAAAACATTCTTCTCTGGAAGAGTTAATTCAGATACTTCAGTGCTGCCTTGCACGTTCTGAGTAACCTCTTCTATTTTGTATAGTATTTCCCCTCAACACTGTAGTATCCAAGCATCTCTGAGATAAGCAATAAGCTCCTGACTAATATTTGTCATATTCCATTCATTTGAGAGAATTACCCTCCTCCTCTCTCTGTAGGACAAATAGCACAGGCAATTGCTCTAAATGGGTTTGACTTTTTTTTAAAATACAAGCATTGATTTAAGGGAGTGAGTGTGCCATGCACTTGGAGTGAGAAATTGTTCCTTTTATATCAGCCCCTGCCTCCTGGAAAATTCATTTCAGAGGATCAGATGCAAGCCCAGAACATCAAGCATTTGAAAATAACACTAATCTCTTAAAGTGATATCCTAGGGAAAACCACTGCAAAGAACAAAACATTTGTATGCGTTAGGTAAGTAGTAGCTCTGTTTGATCAAAGATCAAATTTGAAAAAAAACAGTTTATATAGGCGATGAAATTATGTAATGCTTAACAACCAAGCCAGGAGGAAGTTCCTTGGCCCCCAACAAACTCCCATGTTGCATCATAAGAAGCAACAGTAGAGCTTATGCTTAAGTAGTCCCTGAAGCAAAAGGTATTTGACAACGGGGAAAGCATGATACTGTGTCTTGTTTGACCATTGCGTCCCTATACCACCTACCAAAACAATGAGGAACAGCAGGGCTAGAGAGACACCAAAACAGTAGGAGAAAATAAAAGTGCTTGAAAGAAGGTTAGATAATATCAAAGAACAAGGAAATCAAGAAGTTTAGATCTGAACACACATTTTGCTTGCAGAATGAGTTTCATTGTACAGATGGTTACTACTTTTTTGTCCTCAAAATAAAGACTGTTACACTGTACATGCTGGCTTCTGCTCAACAAATACGTTCCACTTCTCTCCTACCCCCATGAATTTCCCACTTTAATATGAATTTTAAGGCATTCGAGCTTACATAGCTCAGTCACAGATCCAAAAACTACAGCTGAAATGTAGCTCTGAGCTGTGCTCTGGCCCTCCCCCAGAGAAAGCTCTGGCTAGGTAAAGGAGCTCTAAAATTTCCTTTACATGACCAGAAGGCTTGTATATTTGTGTGCCTCCTGAATGGTAATATTCTCCAGACACTCACACACATGTGTTTAGGGGTGGCAGTAAACATAAAAGTCAAGAGCCGAAATCCAAAAGTCTGCAATGCTAACTGATGGAAAGTTTCCTTCTTGGGCTGGGTCTGTTGGCTTTTCTTTCTCTTTCAGCGCTACATAAAAACACCTTATAGGTTGATTCCATTAGTTGTCAGCTATGGTGGCTATTTTTAGTCCAAAAATTTCAACACTATCTTGAAACAGTGTTAAGCTAAGGACAGCCACTGATAAGAACAAGTGTAACTTGACCCTATTTTTCTAAACAATATAGATACTGAAACTATTAATCTCTCATGCTGTGTCTAAGTTTTCAAACTACAAATTTCAAGAGGAAAGAAATTCAGTAAACATCTCTGAGTTTACAAATACCATCCCTGGATAATTATCAAACAGAATCCACTGTAGAGAAGATGGTGGATGACAAGTTTCTTAAACATTTTTAAGAAATCCAGACTTGGAAACTGACACACTAAATTATGTCCTTGTCCATGACTGCTTCTGTGTTTGTCCTCAAGTAGCATTCTTCTTTTTCTCATGTTCACATGCAATTTGCTAACTTCCATCAAAAGAAAATGCATTATTTCACATCAACCCTATAACAATGGAAAGACACATTTAAAAGAATCACAATAAATACACTAATGTTATTCAGACTTCTGGCAGTCTTTATGAAGATGCTGGAACCCAGATAGGTACATCCTGTGTAACAGTGATGCCCACACAAACACTTGGAATTTGTGATACTGTGATGCCCACACAGACACTTGAACTTGTGATAAAATTTAAGCCATGTAAACAAACAACCCTAATTCTTCATCGCCCCTCACAGTGCTGGCTGTGCCCACCGCCCCGCCAGCACAGGGCTCGGAGGGAGCTCTGCAGCCTCCTGGGACAGAGCAGCACCCTGAGGACAAGCTGCAGGAGATGAAAAGATCCTTTCTTTGTAAGAGGTCCCCAGAATCAGGGTGAATGACATTTTGTGGTCTTTGGTTTCTAGCCTGAGAAAGGATGAAATACTGACAAAGAGAAAATTTCATCTATTGGAGATGTACTCTTTTCTTTTACTCTAACGGAAGAAAATTTAATCCAGTTAAAAGCAACTTTTGGATGTAAAGCTGTCCTAGTTCCCTCAGTAATATTTTTCAGTATTTAAATAACCAGTTTATCAGGAACACAAAGGCCTAATTTCAGAACTCAATATCAGGTGGATATGCAATTAACAGCCTAAAGGGAATTAAAGTCTGAGCCTATTTAAATGACTGTTGTGATTAAGATGTTTGACTGTCCTGTTTCTTTTCCTTCGGCTTTTTAATAGCCCCATAATATCTCAGTGATTCTGTATAGGTAATGGGATTTTCAAAGCGTACCTTTTCTCTTTCAAAATGTACCTGCTAGGGATGTTCACTCTGAAATTCCAGATATATGTATAAATTTTTTATACCAATTACTGTTTCAGATTGCCTGTTTTGTTCTCCTACTAAATATAATACTTATTCATTATCCCAGTTTAAATTCTACCTGCAAAGTCTATTGATTTGTAGCTTTTACCATCTTTAATTTTGTTTCCGAATGGTCAGCTGTGCACATATATATTACTTTATGCTGAAAATCCATTATAATACTTTGCTCATAGTAAGAATTGCTTCTACTTGAACAGGTATTTGGTGACTGGTTCCAAAATCATACTAGATATCATTTTGATTAAAAATAGTAAACTTGTCACATACTGAATGAACAACTATGTTTCTCCAAAATTGAGAAGGTGGCTGGCTGTACATCCAGCTTGATATTAAATCCCTTTCAGAGTAATTTTCCTAAGCTACTTGAATACCACAAAAAGTAAAGTTTTGATCAATTGCAAATCATACTCTACAAGCTTTCCAAAGTGGCATATGAGAAGATGGATGCCAAGGTTTCCCAGGCAGAATTCAGCGCTTGTAGCCTCTCATGGTCTTCATTAAAAAAAAAAACCCAAAACTAAAAACTAAAACACCACACACAAAAAAAAACCCCAACACCCACACAAAACAAAAACACCACACACTGGTAAAATCGAAACATTATAGGAAACCAGAAGTCCTACTGTACTATAGACAAGTAAATAAAACAGATTAATAATATATTTTTAAGATAATAAAGCTGCAGGACAGAATATTACAACTTTATTCTGTTCTGACAGTACAGGTAGAAACAAACTAGTGATTTTTTACAAGATTATTTTTTTCATTAATAACTAGCCAAAGTGAGGGCTCCATGTCTGATTTACTGTTAGCTAGTTTAAATGTATAGTACTATCATGTTCAAGCCTGTTCTCTAAAGATGCCTAGCCTTCAAAATTTGCTAAAGACAAAAGATTTTCCCAGATTTTAGACCATATCTGTGCCTTTCCAACTACTGATGAATAATTGTGTAGTGGAAAGCCCCATGTAAATCTAAATTCGTAAAAGAAAAATCTGATTACTTTAGTTCTCAAAAGTTATAACTTAAGCATGTTAAGTTTTCCCTCCTAGTAAACTTATTTAAGTCTCCTTATAACTGCTTTGTCTGGTCTTATATCTTTACAAATCTAATTATTTGGAGGTCTCAGAGTCACCCTGAACAGACTCTGATGACTGAGAAAGCAGCAAAAAATGTCCCTAGTGTTTTTCCCCTGGTCCTGCCTTACTATCAGAGCACAACTCACAAAGAATAAATTGCAGACCTGAATTGCAAGATTCAGGGAGGGGGAAAAGTTTAGTCAGAACTTTTCAGCGTGTGTCATCATTTGCAAGCATGTAAGAGGAATCATATTATCTATAGCTGCCCTGTATTTCTGAAATAAAATCAAGCACCAGCTAAAGACAGAGATTTTAATCCTACAGCCTACATGGGTTTCTAAGAAAGACGTTGTAATTTTAATACGAGGTAAAGGTATTACACAGAATTAACTGATAAGGTTCTACAAGCCTGTAGAAGAGATTAGAGTAGGTGATGTATTTTAATAGTCCTCTTCTGAGCTTAAAAACCATGAAAGCCTTGCTCTGGCGTTTTTCCAAAGTTGATCATCAAGTCTGCAGTGCCTTTTGACATTTTTGGACAAGTCCAAGCTAATATAGATACTGCACAGATTTTTAAAACTCAGAACATTTTTCTAAAACTTTTGAAAAAAGACAAGGTTGAAAAACTGGCCTCACACAAAGTTTAGGGAGAGATGACGTGTGTATTACCAAGATTTTTCATGCACACAGGTTTGTTCTTACTGCTCTTGCCATTTTGCTAACTCTTAGGTGTCCATCCACACTGGCAATGCTCATGTCAAATTGTTTTGCAACAGCTCTGTTTTTATCTGGTCTTTGCAGCTCGTGAGACTGGGAGTGCTTCTCTACTTACTTCTCTGCTACCAAAAACCACAGGTCTCTTCCAGCCACATAGAAACTATTAGAGATGATGAATTATCCATTCCCTCTGCTCCCAGGATATAAGCCATCTCAGTTAGTTACTTGTACAACTAAGTATTTGTTGTCATCTCACACTCATAAGTATTCTACTGTGTGCCAAAGTGACAAAGCAGCAACACATAAACCAAAAGTTTTAATTTTCCATTCCATATGCCACAGTCTGCTAAAACAGATTCAAACAGACTGAAGAAGCTGTAAAGGAAACACAGACCTTAAAGCAGTGTTGTATAAGAAAGGCCAATGCAGGCAGTTACTAGACCAGTTAATGTTTGTGTAGGACCTTGTATAACAGTTATTTGCTTTAGAGCTTTTACTGTGTCATTTCATTATAGCTGAAATGGAAGAGCAGCTTCAGCTGCCTGCCCTGAACATCTCTCTCCAAGGGAAGGATTTTTCTTTCCACAGACCCAGTACCAGGGAACCCAGCAGAACTACGTTACTAAATTAGTGCCCAAACATACAGAACGTGAGTACTTTTGTGTGCAGAATAGACACACACTGACACCCGCAACCAAGACAGCCTTTTTGCCATTTTGAAGCAAATAGCGAAGAGCGCACGATCTCCCCAACTCTCCCGGGCAAGGCTTGTTTCATGCAGTGGCAGAATTTTGCCTTCCGCTGAAACCGGTGCGAACAAACACGGATCTGCAAGAAAATGCTGTAAGGTTGTTGCCATTATTTGGCCAGCTGCGAGGCCAAAAAGGAGTCGTGGTCTCTGTCACGGTAATACAATGTCCAGGTGCCGCAGGAGGGTTGGGGAGCATCAAAGGAAGGTGCTTGCACTTACTCATTTATGCCAGTGCACACAGCTCCAGAAGAAGAGTACGTCTGGGTAACGAGTATGCCAGGGTAACGTTGCTGTGCTGTAAACCACGCTTCTCCCAGAAGAGCTGCCCAAGCTCTCAGCTCTACCGGCAGCACAGTGATGACATGCCAGGGAAGATTTAGGCTGGGGAAGAAAGAGCTCAGACCTCAACAGCAGTATGAAGAGGTGAAAATACAGAAAACAAGGGATAGTAGGATTCAGGGCTTAGGAGCGATGTTTTACAAGGGGTGTAGGAAGCTCCAGGGGTCTGTTGTGTGGGGCTGTACTTTAGGCAGCATGACCTGGGAGCAGTTGTAAAGCTCACTCTAGGCCCTGTCTATATTCCAACTTCAGCCCCACAGTCCTCCTTTGGTGTGCGTCCTGCAGCAAGGAAAAAGGAAAACCGCTGAAAGGGAGATACCCGTGCTCCAGCCAGCCCACGAGGCTCAGAGGAGAGAAGGATGATGGGGTGCAGGGCATGGTGACCAGTCTGGGTACAGCCCCTCCTTCCATCACCTCCCTCTTCTCCCTGAGCCTGCCTTCAGTCCCACCTCCTCAGTATGCCCTAGGCAGCCCTCTGTGCGAGGAGGAGGAGGAGGGGGCCTTGCTCCTCACAGGACCCAGGGAGTAAGGACACACACCACTGAAGAACCATCCTTCTAGCCTCAGCAGCATCAGGAAGGGCAGCAAATGCTGGCTTGGGTAAGGACGCCCCTTGCAACACCCCACATTTCCTCCACTGTCAGGTGCTAATTCAAACTAGAGCTGGCCCTCCCTCTCCTTTTAACCTGTCCCCTCCCTCTGAGAATTTCCTTCCTTCTTATGCTGTAGGTAACATTGATGGACCCTTCCTGACATATGCTGATAAGACCCTAATATGGTGACAGGTGACATTTAGGCATGAAGAACTCAAATGTCAATGACATGGAATTGCGGGAGGTTTAGTTATTTTCACCTTTTTTTTTTTTTTTTTTTTTCTTTTTCTTCCTCCACCATTTGTGCCTGCCTCCCTCTCCTGCTGCTGGGGGCAAAGGGTGGGGGGAAGCTGCGTGAAATGACTGGCTGTGCTCCAAAGTACGCTGTCTAAGGCTAATTCTCATTGCTTCTACCAAGTTATGCGGCAGCTTAAAACTCATGAGGTTTGTCCCCATATCAGGGAGCTTTTGGTTCATTTAACGGCAAGTGAGCAAAAGGTATATTTGGGGTAGTAGTCCTCCAGCCTGGGCCAAAGATAAGTACTATTAAAATAAAAATAAGCAAAAAAGCAAGCAAGTTCTTTGCCTAAAATTAGGCTAAGCGTTGACAGAGCCAGTGCAATGCATCCCAGTTACAAGTTTCAGATTTTGACCATATTATCTGACTTCTCTGTAGCACAGACAGAGATTTCAGTATGTGATTCTTGCACAGTATTGCAGATGAAAATTATTGAATATTTTTTCAGTAAAATTCATTATATGTTAGAAAATCCTTACTATTTTAGCACCTGTTATCAGGTAGTTACCCTGACTGTAAAAGAAAAAAAGGTATGTCTTTCATTTCCCATGTGATCTACAGGCTCCCGCAGGGGCCTAATTCTGCAAGCTGGGCAGCAGGAGGTGGGTTCCTCCTTGATACAGCCATGGGAAAGAAACCCCCAAGTGCAGCCACAGTTGCACCAGGAAAGCAGCACTGGTCTTGGCATAGCTTCTCTGTACTGTACCAAGCAATTTTATTATACTGTTGTGGTAAAGCAGAGCCCTCCGCAGCTGAGCAAGGCAGCAGGTGTTTGATTGCTCACAAAACCATGATGCAGCTATTTAAGACAAGAGCTATGGAGTAGCATGCTGAATTTGGGAAGGATGTAGCTGTCCCCATTGAAATATGGCTGCTGTTAACATTTCTGCTTTTGTGAAAATCACTATGCTTGTGCACTCTTCATGACCACATTTGGGCAGGACTTCACTTTAGAGCTTATCAAGAAGTCTTTCTTCCACAAAAGAAGATTTTGCAAAACTGTCAGGACTTTTCTTTCTACATTTACTCCTTCATATAGTTCAGGAATCCTGAAGCTTTTAATTTTCAGTGCTTAGAAAAGTGGAATGCAACAAAGCTTTAAGAGTCTAAAATATTGGTTTACACAGTACTTCTTGCTGTTATACTTTATATCTCCCACAGGTATTTTTACTACGCTTTTTAATTCACTGCAATGCCATAACTTGAAGCACAGCCCATAGATGTCAGTGGTTCAATACTCAATAAACAAACTCAAGCGATGAGAATCGGTTTAAGTCAATTACCCTTTTAGTCAAAGGAAAGCGTACATCTGAACTGCAGACTTTTGAGGCAGATCTCATTACCGCACCTTTCAAGACAGCATTTCTGAATCATTAAAACATCACCAGCAAAGCAGGAATACGAACACTTGCAGGGTAAATTAGGTGTCCTAGCAGTAGCATTGTATCTTCCAGCTTAAAAGACAACCACTTCTTTTGTCCTCTCTCCCACGTTTGTAACAGTAACTACTGTGGAGTCAGGGCTGCCATTTAGCAAACTACTTGAGCTAGGCTTTAACATGTATTTAAGCTGACACTCACTCCTACCAAATAGAAGTATTCCTCACACCTTGCCCACCTTTCTCTCTGTATGTCTCTTGGACGTTAATTCACAGTAAGCAGCTGGATAGTAAAACAAGACAGGGTTACTTTGCAGGGCCTTCAGCTTCCCAGGCAGGCAGGGGACAGGGTTAGTTTTGCAGCCACACGAGCTCGCTGAGGCACCTCCCCGCAGCCACAAGCGCTGGTGCCAGCAGCGAAGAGCGCTGAGCCTGGGGACGGGGCCAGGCAACGACAGCACCGGCTTCCAGGCACGAACACCACCAGTAGGTCCCTGGCGGGCTTCCACTTTGCACAACCCGCTGTGCATTAGTGCAGTCTAAATAGGCATTTGGCAAGCCTTGCATCACCTCGTACAAGAGCATCTCTCTCCTTAATGTCACCATTAATTCTGTACTAAACGCATCTCGTTTCAAGTAGGAAACAATAAAGGTAGGCAAAATTCTGGAGGTATGACACACATTAAAATACGCAATCTCAAAAAGAGAAGGTTTGGAAACAAAGGAACTCAAATTGCATTCTTCTGAAATAACTACTAAAATAATCTAAAGGGGTGCAGATAACACCATTCAGAGAGATATCTGTGGAATAGTGTTGAAATGATGCCTCTTTTCACAGTTTGCCTATGGATATCTCAAAACCTTTTTTTCTAGTCAGCTAGAAAAAGATTCAAACTGTTTATCCAACTTCCACATGCACAGTACGTGCATTTATTTGTCTGCTCACCCACTGATGCTGATGCTAAGCAGTTTCTCAAATGTGTACCTGACAACGTAGTACGTCCTATAAATTTGCAGTACTTATTGCAACATCAAGGATGATGAAGGAAACAAAATAGAGTTGCTGTCAGTGGAAAGCAAATCTTTTGGTTGATGGACAATAAGAATTCCTCAGTAGGGACCTTGATAATTAAGTGTCGAGAAAGTTATGTTGTTCTTCTCATATGAATGACATCTCTTGTTAATTATCCATTCCTTATATGGCACTTGGATCCTTTACATAATCAAATGTGGTAAGACTAAGATCATACCCCAGTAGAAAAATAAATCATCCTAATTAACACTTCTGTTGCAGGAGAGGCTGGGATTCTCTATTTCACAAGAAACAAAGAATACAATCCCCCACAAAGCATGTGAAGACTTACAAACTGTGCTTAGCTATACTCTAAAGGCATAGCGTATAGAAGCTGTAAACTCTCAAGCTGTATATAGAATTCTCACTCTTTCTAAAGAATATTCATGCTGCGTCACACAAGCATTGGTGATTAACTACACTGTGCTCCTCTAGTCCTCCTTTATGGAGCATAAGGCTACGCTTGTAGAACGGCACACCTGCTAAATACATATTTACGGCACAAAATCCAATCTGTGCAGACACAGTACTTACCTCATCTGCTCACACAAATACTGTCTGTCCAGTTATCTGAAAACAGGAAATATTTTATGCTTATAGATAATTTTTTCCATGAATAAGTTATAGTAAAAATTATCATGCCTTTGGAAATATAACATGCTCAGATATGCTTTGTGTCTAGTAATCGAACACCCACTGTTTGTGCATTCTAGAATTAAAAATGTAGCAGATTTTAAATTTTGGGATCAGTAGGAATTTCTCTGGCTAAAACATAACTCACAATAGAGTATATCTGGCTTCTGCAGAGCAACTGGGTACCTGTGTTAAGCAATGTTTCACTTCACTGTGAAAAGGCACTATGGTTACTCTCTAGCAACAGAATATATTTTAATGCCAGGCCAACTGCATGCTAAGATTGATCAGGTTTCTATTACAAATTGGAGGTCAACTGATGTTCAAGTTTTGATTAAAGGATCAAAAGATTACAGAGACTATATTATCTATGAGTATTTCATTAATGACTTATAGTAATTGGTTTTAAAAGGCCCTTTTTAGGGCTCAAATTGGAACACCAATTGCAGGCTGGTAAGACATATCTCAAGTGCTCTGTCATATGGTTATCCAGCTGCCAGTTCCCCAGTCCTTTAAGCGGTGGTGTCTCTCCACACTGTGCTACACTAGTTGCTTCTGCAGGAAAAGCTCTCATGATTGTTGCAGGTACTCTGTGGCAGCAGCTGGTCAGGAATCCCAAGAATCAAGAATAAAATTCAGCCAAGCTATTAAGTAGGAAGCAATCTGCTCTTTTGTGCTGACAATTTTGCATGGTAGCTTCATAGTAAATCAAAAGAGGGGTCATAAGGGAACTGGATTTCACTGATCTCTAGCCATCAGACAGGGTAAGCCTACATCGTACTCCAAGCGCAAACTTGGCCGTCCTCCCCATGCTTGGGCTTACAGCCATGCTGAAGCCAAACGGACCCGAAACTCCGTGCATCCCGCAGCCAACGTTCAGCCCATTTCCCGTTGCAGCAGCATCGCACGGCAAACACTCACCAATCCAGCATGACAGCCCAGACTTCAGCTGGCTCTGCCAGCACGGCCACGTGGGCATCACGCACGCTGCGGCCAGCAACGTGGCCCTTGCTCACCAGGTACCACGGGCTTTTACCTACCTCTTGATCTGCATCTAACATTACACTATTGAAACAGTCAAGTTCCGCAGCTGGGGTGTGGGGGAGGCGCTTTAAGAAAACCATTACCATGACTGGTAACGGGTCTGAGCCTTCATGTCCCGCTGCCCTTCTGCAGGCACCCGTGCTGTTCTGCAGCACAGTTGGGGAGAAGTCACGGTGCAAACTGTTGCCATTCACAATAGGTGTCCCTCCAACCCTGATGGAGTAGCAGCACTAAACACCAGCCAGGCAGGCTGTGCTCCTCTTCCCAAGCAGCAGGAGTTAGTGTCAGTGCTGCCTGGGGCTACTGCAAGGCACGTGCCTTTTCATTTTGCTTATGCCAAAGGCGGGGGGGGGGGGGGCGTGAAAAGTCTCTCCTCAGCTCATATGGACCTCCAAGCTGACCTCCAAGCAAACCTCCAGCAAAAGCATGCTGCTCGCCACCAAGGGGAGTGAGGCAGAGCACAGTGAGCAGGCAGCATTCCCCTAACAGCTATAACTGTAATATTTATACAGAAATATCAAACACTCAATAATAGCTTTTGCCTGATACCCATCAACGCGATAGACCATACGCTTCACAGCAAGGGAAAAAATCCTCCACCACAAATATTAAAAAGCTTGTGGTGGTTGTGACATAGACATATGCAGTTCTTCAGTTTATGCTTCAGAGGAAACAGCTGTACTGCTGCACCCACAAACCATCCTATAGGAAACTTAATTTAGAGACAAAAACAAACCCACATGTTTCTTTAACTGTTCCAGCTTTTCAGACTTATTAATGCAAAGAGCTACATTTAAATTTAGCAGCAGTCTCATGTTCAATTTCCTCCAATCCTGTAATCATTATTAGCTTTGTAGTAAATAAAGTAATTCTTACCTGGGAAAGGGACAGGAAAACAGCAATCAACGAATGCAGCTGTTACAAGCTTGGGAATATGAAGACTCCTTTTGGAACAAAAGACCCCTGTAACTCAACTGGAGATAAACATTTATGTCCTTCACCGCTTACTTTGTCTCCTTCATTTTCCAGCGCCCTCAAACACCTCAGCCAGAGGAGGGGAGGATACCAGCTCTGTGCAAGAGTCACTTTTCCAGCTGCTCCAACGAAGGCTCCACGAGCACTGGATGCTTTCAGCCCACCACCCCAAAGGCTACAGAGATGAAGTGTAACGTGCCATGGCTGCCTTACAATTGCTGGGAGGGTGAGGGGTGGGGAAGTGGGAAAGCATTATTGTTTCTTATTATTTGTAGATTCCTAAATCTACACATTTGAACTGTGAAACCAACCTGTAGCCCAGAGACAGGAATTCATTTTACCATCCTTTACCTTCACGCTTCATGAAGAAAAGCAGCTGCCAATAAAGGCCAAGCCATACTGCTGGCAGATGGCTTAGAAAGACTCTCACCACCAACAAAACTGAGTGCAAAGCATGGCCTCTTCACAGCTGGTAGCATTTCCAACAGAAGATATCAAAATAGTCATTCTGACTTCCAAGCTACTTGGCAAATAAGCGCAAGTGGAAGAGAAGAATTGTAACAGTCTGGAAGCTAAGTAGAAACTCCAGTGGCAAGAATGGAAGCAACAGCAGCAAAAAATGATGATTGAACTAGAATGCTAGTTCCAAAGAAGTAAGTATACAGCCAGCAAAACAACCATGAGAAAATTAAAAAACTATCAGTTTACTCATAATCAAGGTGTATTTTACCAACAGATGAAGAAATCATATGATGTTTTACATAACATGAAGAATTTCACAGTTACAGACCTCATTTGAGCTACAAAACCAAGAGATTTTTTGTGTACTTCATGCTGACATTTCTGGAAAGAAACCATAACACACTTCTCAAATTTATTTGTATTGATTAGCAGTAGCCATACTGCAGCAGCTGCCTTGCCATTGCTCAGCACTTTGTGTGCACAAACAGCATTGAAAGATGTGACAGTAGTGTCATTTTGCTGATAGTTGTAGAATTATATAACATGAAACATATATTTAAGGAGGAAATTTAACTAAAAGGTAACCTTTCTTTCAAAACAGCCAAATGAAACTCCAACAGTCTATAGAAAGTTAGCACAATGTATGTTCACATGACTGTCAAGGACTATAAAGCTCAAAATCTCACTGAACAGTATTTGGTTTAAAATCACAAGAGGCTTGCAATCATGAAAATGTTTTCAGAGCATTTGCCAGACCTCGTCTGCTGAATCAAGGCACCTTTACACCTTCCATCCTTCAGAATGCAAATTAGACTCAATGCCCATGCTGCGGGTGCCGTTTGGCAATATTTCCCTCAACCATCCCCGAGATGGATGGTTACAATCGATCACACTGGATCCACAGTTGGAAAGTTCATTTGTTCCTGGCCTGGTAGGGTATCAGTTTCTGTCAGGTAAGTGTTTCAGAATGAGAGTAAAAATTACTTTTGTAGTCCCAGCCATCTATTTCAATGAAGCTAAGCCACTGAAGGAGTTTAACAGCACATCCTGTCAGTCCTCAGGTTTTTTTGACAGGACTTTAACACTGAATTTTCTTTCCAGATGATTGCATTAAGACTGATCAAAGTTGTGTTTTAGGCAAGGGGGAATTTTTTCATAGGCTTTAATGGCAGCTGGATCAGACACCAGGACACCTGCTAAGAGTTCCAGCCCACTTCAGCTCCCAAGCAATGAATATGACCGCAGACAGATATGCTAATCAAGAACTGAGAATAAAGAGACTACCGTAAAAAACTCCTTTCACTCCTCACTCCGTCCTCCAACACGCTTGGAGCCACTGGGAAATGCAGGCTATTTGAATCAGTTCACCGAGTGGTGAAAAATGCATCAGTATCTGGAGACTTCTTGAGGAAAACCAAGTATTTCACAGTGCAAGAACCTGAAGTGTGCATCTACAGTGTGGTGCTTTAAAAAAACTCTTCTGGAAGAATAATCCTGGAAATGTATATCAAAATCTTCAACAAAATCCATGTCAAACACTTCTTGCGGAATAACCAGGGATTTGGATGCAGCAGCAGGATTCTGTTGTGGAAGAAACTTGACACAAAAGGATGAGGCAAAGCATGCAGTATTACATCTAAAATGACACAAAATGCTGCTGAGCTGACATCTGAAAGTCTAAAATCTTCAGTTAGCCATAGCTGGCTGCTGAGTCCTGTCTTACTGAATAGCATCTTGTCTCTTCAGACAAACATGAGGTGAAGATGCTGTAAGTACCTTGTACACGTTTACATTATTTTAAGTTTTGAATCTCTTGCTTTAGTGCTTCTCACCATACGTGTATAAATGGTGGTGTAACAATTGAATCAAAGCTTTTATTCCTTTAGCTATCCTAAGATGTGAGGAACAATATTCGGAAGAAAGTAAAAGTAAAAAAATTAAGTGCTTACATTTATTTCCTAAATAAAGCGCATAAACATGGTCGTGTTTTTGTAAGTAGCAAACTTCTTGACTAATGAGATGATTGGTCTGCAATCCCTTGACCACAGGAGTAAACTTGTGAGATCAGGTGTTGGTAATTAAATCTGATCTTATGGGCCCTAAAGAAGCAATGTATTTATTTGCTATATAGCAGTATTCTGAAGAAAGCCATCTACTTGGTTACAGAAAGGCTTATGAAAGCCAAAAATATAACAGCAGGTAGTTACTGCAAAGTCATTCGTTATACATGCCTGATGAAGCAAAGAGGACCTTGTACCTTTGCATTTAGCAAAGCATGAGATCTCACGAGTAGTGATTTCCTGAAATAAAAGCAGCTGAGTACAGACAAGATTGAGACAGCAGTTGAAAATGCATCCTGATCAACGCCAGTAGCTAGAGCACACATTGTGCCAACGCATCTCCAAAGAACAGTTTGCTAAATAAATCTTTTGGCCGTACAGTGCAGCTTTTTATCTCTCACTTCCCACACCACTGCTGCCCTAATCTACAGAAAGATATGTATGTATTTGTTCTCACAAGGTCGTAACAGAAACAGAAGTGCGGAAGGAGTCCGCCAACCACAGAGACCTGACACCTTTTTAGACCTCATCTTTGCACTCCACTCCTGAACCTCAACCTAGATTTCCAACTGATGGTCAGATTAAAAGGAATAAAGCTGTCGACTTCCTGGGAAGAGGACATTTGGCAACAACCTTGCTGAAATTCAACAAATAATATGTATTTTTTATTAAACAAACAAGGTAAGGCACTCAAAGGCCATTAGAGAGCTCTGAGTTACAGCTCCACACCTGTATTGTGGAGTGGGAAGAGTACAAACCAAGTATATGAAAGAAGTAAGAACAGAACATCCACTGGAAGTTGCACTCCCACCTACAGAAAAACTTGATCTTTTAAACACCTTGAGTAAGGAAAAAAAAAAAAAAATCCGTATCTACACACCCAGTGCTATTTTTCCTGCTGGACTGAAGTAATTCTCAGGTCAAAATGGCACTAATGTCTATGTGCAGATAGAGGCCTGATGCAGAGTTTTAACATCTGGTACATAAAGCACTGGAGAAAGCAGGGTGTTGTATTTTCATGTATCACAATATTCTGCCAGAGCCAGGGAACAGCAGCGTCAACTGAAAATTCTGTCAAAAACTCTCACCTAAGTAATGATTCCAACAACTCCCAGGCTGGTTTTTTCCTTTTTTTTCCAACAGCTTGTTACTTAACCCTAGGAATAAGTTCACAACCTAATTATTATTTTCTCTTCCTTCTCTCACTCATAAACAGGCAAATATAACTCCTTGACCCTAAGCATGCATTAAAGTAATGGAAGCTCCTTAAAAATTCTCAAATTGCAGTTCTTTAACAGCATACCTAAGGTAGAGGCTATAGCCTTTATTTTCACTTACTGCAAGACCAATATTGAAAATATCTGTTTCTCTGAGCCATATGTGTGCCATGACTCTTACTTAATCTTCCAGCTTTTCTCTAAAAAGCTGCCAGTTCTTTGGAAATGAAGGTGCCCTCAGTGAATCCCACGCACCTCCAGCTTCTTTTGTTACACATAAGTAATCCTACATGCATAGAAATTTCTTCTAGTGCAGTAAACTTTCGTGTCTCCTAACTAAACAATTTTATCAGCTATTTCTAGACAGCAATGGTAAAGCCTTTTAAATCAAGTTATTAGTGTTTTTTAACCTGAGTTTGTACACAAGATAATTATTTTATGATAAAAAATGTAAAGTCATCAACTACCTGAAGAATTTTAAAAGCATTTTTTTATAACAGCAAGGCACAGATAAATTCTCTGCTTCATCTTAACAATTTATCCCATTAAAGTATTTCAGTTGAAAATTACATTAGCTTATTAATTGTGGACTTAAAACAGTACACTGACAAAGGATGCAATTAATACACATTTTGGTTTTGCTATTAGATGGAAACAACCACATAAAGAAAGATGCAGTTAAGCATCTTAAGGTAGCTGTCAGGAACGATCAACAAACAGTGTGAGGCTCCTCTGGGCAGAGCTATTTGCACCATTTGCTATTAATGCTGTCCAACACTTGCCAGGCCAAAACTCCTCTCCCAGGAACAGCTAACTGGTTCAGACTTTGAGAGACTTATTGACGACCACCTACAATTCCATTTTGGCAGAACCTACAGAGGACCCTGACATGCAGGTAAGGGGGACTGCTGGAGGGAGGAGGAAGGGGAGGCTGATCTGACAGGGAGATGGGGTAGAAAAGACCACGAGCTAAGAACTAAGATTAGTTAAGCCTGACTTTCCACACTTGCTCCACTTATTTCATGCTCTTTCTGTAGGAAGGAATGGCAGAGACCACCCCAGCATGAGAACACTCCCTGCTAGCCCCGTCAGGAGCTTCAGGCAGAGGCCACACCAGCGCTACAGCAGCAAGGCAGAACACAGCGCCCTTCCTTTCCCGGTTGTCGTGGCAGCTTCGGGCCAGCAAGGATAATTACCAGCTCGCTGTTAACATCCTGGTTCAAGTTGAATCACAAATCCAAACCACCAAGTTTGGTAATCTCGCTGAGTTCTATTTGCATGGCTATTTATATCAGGCATGTGGCATGGTCTAAAATCTCAAGATATTCAGCCATGGTGGTATTAATAGAACAAAAGAACATGGAGGCTCACTGCATTGGTTTTTCAGTTCTGCCTTTAGCTGGACAGCCTACAAATTATGTGCAAAAGCAGGATAAACGTTTGTTTTGTTCACAGTGGATCTTCATGTGAAAACTGGCCCCTACAGAAGCCTGACAATCAAAGGAAAGGACTTTGTGGAGTAGCTGAACAGGCTTTGCCACAACAGGGCTGATAATTGAGGGCACAGGAATTACTTCTCCTGTGACCGAGAGCACGTGCTGCTGTTTCTGTATGGAACCACCCTCCTGAACTAATTACCAAAGTTACTTCTTTTCTTGCTCTCCAAACTCTTTTAAGAAACTGAATCCACTATTTCATGGCATGCTCAGGTAAATCAGCTAAAGATTTCAAAGACCATTTCATAGAAACCCAGTCACAGTTCCTAGTGAACTAGCCCCATTCTAAAGAGCAAGACCTCTAGAAGTTAATACTCTGCCCCCACAGGCCTCTCATTATTCCCCTCACTTTCTGGACATCACTTGAGCTTTAAGGAGCAGAAACGAACTGAAAAGGCTGTACTGAGGTTCATGTTGTTAAACAAGGAAGCAGAAGATTCACAAATTTCATCAGAAAGCTGTGGAAAATGCTCAAATACTCATACAAAAAATAAATGTGAGTTTTGAGGGTTTTTTGAGGAATGGCCTGACCTACGGTGGCACCTCCACCCCAAAATAAACTGCACTACAATCTGCCCAAGAGTAACAGCAGCAGTGGAACAGAGCTCAGAACGAAGGGGCAGGTCTGGGGATAGTATTACCTATTGACACCCATTAATTAAGATACATGCCTCAAAATTTGATCTCTGGGCTGCTGGCCTGACTTACAGGGAGACAAAAAAAAGGAAAAAAAAAATCACTATCTAAAGTAAATTATTCACAAGAATTAAACTAGAATTGTTTACAAAGCATTCTTAATTTTTCATCATCTTGTACCTTTTGTTAGTAGCAGTTAGAAAAGCATTGAAAAAATCTTTTATGCATTGTCAGTCTTTCCTGGACAGTATCCATTCCATGTCATTGCTCCAGAGAGGTATATTCCTACCACAGCTTTTCAATACAGTTTCATGGAAGTGAAATAGCCTTACCTGGTAGAACTACAAGGGCCTTTTCCTTCACCATTTACCTTTCTTCTGGAAAGAATTAAGCTTATTCAAAGTCTTTTTCAAAGTGTCAACCAACAAACTTCAAGAAATTGTACTTGGTAAAAACATTTGCATGATAACAATGACTAATTCTTCCAAACAGGTTCTCACCATGACAAGTTCTGCAGGCAAAGATGAAGATCTTTATTAGGGTATGATGTCACGTGTGAAGGGATAAAGTAATCGCACACCATTTGAAACCCTTTGCTTGTACACAAGGTAACACCACCACTGCCATGCAGCTCTGGTGGTCTGACTGTGCCAAAGCTGTACGCGTTGAACTGTGTGGTTGATTTCGGCGAAATAAATACGTAAAGGAACCAAGCTGTACCAGTCAAACTTTGACCTCATTTACACGGTCACAGTTTCAGACTAATATGGCACTCTGCTTCCAAATAATAATATGGAAGAGTGGTGGAGGGGAGATATTCCAAGCATTAAATTGATTTGCAGATGTGCAAGTATCAAAAAGAAAGCAAAGAGGATTTCAATTTTTATAGGCTACATATTTCAGGAACAAATTTTCCTTTATATGAAGAATGTTTTCACTGGTTTTCATAGAACCATAGAATGGTTTGGGTTGGAAGAGACCTTAAAGATCATCTAGTTCCAATCCCCCTGCTGCGGGCAGGGACACCCTCCACTAGACCAGGTTGCCCAAAGCCTCATCCAACCTGGTCTTAAACACTTCCAGGGATGGGGCATCCACAACCCCTCTGGGCAACCTGCTCCAGTACCTCAGTTTTTGGCAATCTAAAAAGAGCATTCTACTGAGGAACCATTCCAGCAACAAGAATCAGCCGATCAACAAGGACATGCCTCAAGTCCCTTCCTGCGTGTGTGGCGGGGGAAATCCATGTAGAAATTATTTTTGTAAGTCATTAAAGGATGAGACATACTAAAACATTCGGTTAAGAACACACTTACTCAACTACTTTAAAAAGCCCATAGCAGCCTTTATGCTTTCAGATTCCCGGAACAATGTGCATATTAATTTTGACATTATCTGTTCAGACACATTTTATTGTTTCCATTTAAAGGATTCTAATAGGATAACACCATTGACAGCTTAACCTTTATTAAACTGTTGATACAAGATTATTCTTTTAGCATCAAGTCAGTTGATGACATTACAAAAATTATACAGCTATTAATAGATTACAGATAAACTATTTAAAAGAACATTCTCTTTATAATATTGGTCTTTTCTTTACAATTAGAGACCAGAAAAATGAGGGGTTTCTGTCATAATATTTGACTAAATTAGCATTTAAATAATACCTGAGGCACTTTTCAAAGATTATTAAAAGCTATGAACAATTAGCTCAGTGTTAAATCTGAAGAACAAGCCTACAGTATTAACTGCATTACTTATGATAGTATTGCTACGATTTGCTTTTAAAATCCAGGTACCTGCAAGCTTAAAGAGTTTGTAAAACACTGAAGTCAGCTCCAAACTTTCTGTCTGGAGTAACAATTATGCTTCTCTCATACTTTTCACATACAAAAGACTGTTTAAATACGAATTAAGCCTCACAACACAGCTGTAAGGTAGGAAGTGCCATTACCCTTATACAGAGTAGAAACAGATTGTGGCTTGCAGAAAGGAAGAAGCAGCATGAGATGGACAACCGCATGGGCTCAGTCATCCCAGTTCACGTTCTGTCATAATACAGCATCTCTAACATTGCTCCAGCACATTGTATTATTTTGATACTCCTATCTACACTCATCATCACAAAATAATTTTAAAACCTGAGAGAACAACATACGTTCCCAATCACAAGACCTAAATATGGAACAGACAGGTTTTAAAAAAGGAGATCTGTTGTACTTCAGTTGTTCTTGATCAGTGTAAAACCTTTGCTCACCTTACAGAAAAATCACATCATATTTCTGTACCTGGACTTGCCAAAACACATTAAAATAACAGAAGTCAAATTCTGTTCTATGTATATCCGCAGCCAATGAGACAGAAATTCTTGCCCCTCATTTCAAAACCTTCCTGAGGACAGGAGGGCTTTGCAGCTTCCACATCTAACCCTGCATATAGCTGCTCAGCTAGAGTATTTATGCAAGAAATAAATAAAAGCATGTTGCTATGACTAAGAAATCTACAATGCATTCACGGTCCCAAGCCAAGAGCACAGGGCAGATTTGAAGTATAAGTTCCTTGATCAAAATTTAAAACCAATCAGACAAGCTGTTGGGATGGATGGAAGAAAGCTGTTTTCAGTGGGAAGGATTTTCTCATTGGATTTTCTTGTTCCTTCTGGCAAATAGGCCATCAAAAGAAAATGTTCACCCACAAGTGTCACAGTTATTCAGTATCATATCCCAAAATGGGTCCCAGCCATTTCTCTACCTCTGCCACAGACAAATTTTTTCTCCGTGCATAATCTTCAACCTGCAAAGGGACCACAAAACATGATGAAGATTTGGACACTCCAGCTTTTACTGTTTACATATTTTGGAACATCTGCTTATAAGGTATTTTTGAATGCTGTAACATTACCACAATGGACAGTCCAAGTTACCTGATCTTTACAGATCTTGCCAACAGCAAAATATTTGGATTTGGGACTGGAAAAGTAGAGGCCAGAAACTGCAGAAGCAGGTATCATTGCTAGTGATTCAGTTAAACCAATCCCTGCAAAAGAGAATGAAAATTTTCTTACTCTCTGAATTAATGATAAGCATAAAGTCAGAGCCTTTTTTTTTGCTGGGCAGCTTCAGGCAAACTCAAAACCCAAAAAGCTTTCAGATAAACTAAAACCAAAACCATTTTCTGCTTCTTATCTATTAAAAAATACACATAGCTTTAAATATATTGCAGACTTTCATTACTGTATTACTATAGGGTAACTGTACAGTTTGAAGGAAAAAACTTAGATATTTTGGTGAATGAAATGGCTAACTAGAGGTTCTGAATAATGGGAGGGTATTTCTGGAATTGTGGTAGTAGCAGTGAATTGTCTGACATGTGAAATAGCAGAGGAAAACAAATGGAATCCATTCCTTTTTTTAATAGTAACTATCTCAAGGTTTCTGTGGACCAGGAAATATACTGCTGAACTGGCTTTTTTCCTGGAATGTCTTCTTGCAACCATAAGGATGCTAGAATTTTTCTCTGTGCAGCAGAATCCTGTTTGCATGCAATCTACTAATTAGGGACACAACTCCTGCACAAAAATCACTGGCAGTATTTTGCAAATTTTTTCTTGAATGAGGCAAAATAAAAATGGCAATGAAAAGGGAAAGACAGCAATTCCAGGAAGACAGCAATTCCCAGAACGGCTTCAGTTCAGGTTTGTTTTTTTGTTGTTGTTAGGGGGCTTTTGTTTGCGTTTTGTGGTTTTTTTTAACGTAGCTCTGCACCATCCAGTTTGCTGTTTTGTTGACATTTCAATCTTTCATTCGCATCAAAACAGTTTAAGAAACATAGTAAAGCAGAGAGAGGTACCTGTTGTTTCCTCAATGTTTGCAAGTTTCCACATGGTGAGTTTTTCTGTATGGTCAGGCTGGCTTGGATATCCAGGGGCAGGGCGAATTCCCTGATATTTAATTCTGCGAAGGTCAGAGAGATCTAGCTGCTCAGTACTACAGTAAGCCCAGAATTCCCTTCGAACCCTTTCATGGAGCTCCTCAGCAAATGCCTTGGAATAGAATGCAAAGGTTTTTATTGTTTTTTTTTAATTTGTGCAGACTGATGCAACAGCTATTTGATGAAGACAAACAATGATAGAGGCTTTCTCCCCGTTCCCATTTTAATTTTTAAGGGGGCTCTTATCGTAGGTCAGAAATCTGGTAGCATTAAAATTCACATACAAGATTTATTTTGCTAATTCAAGTATTTTAGTTTTGTCTCTTATTGGTAGATGGTGTTTTTTTCAGTTGTCCTGCTTTAAAATCCTATGTACTCAAAGAGGTAAAGATGTGGACAAGTAACCAGAAAAGATGAGGTTCATTAGCCTGTGGTAGCAATACATCATTATAGCACTGAAGTCATTAGGTCTTGACCGTCCAGGTCTAGCTATGGAAGGCTACATCGTTCTTGCATCCATGCTAGTGTGAGATGTAAGCAAGCGCCACTGCAATTTTTAGGACAGGACCTTTCCTCTAGCTGAAAGTGAGCAACAGCTTTTAACTGCTCTTACAGCTCTCACTATTTTGCCAGCAATGGTTGCCTTCAGGAGAAATTTCCACTTCAGTAAGTATCTTTAAATGGCATCTAATAATTTCTGGAACTCTTACAGCTTGAAATACACGACTAGAGCTAACCCCATTTGCATTGCGCTGACGTTGCTGTAAGTTTTAACATGGTTACTTAGGTGTAAGCATGAGGGTAGGCAGGTGGGGAAAGAGGGGTGGGAGGGAAGGGATGACATTTTCTAAATTGCTTCAGTTAGAGCTCTAAGAGCATGTCTATCTAAGCCTAAGACACGTGAAGTCAAAAGACTAGTACCCTGCATACATCTGCATGGTCACCATTACAGCAGAAGGCACGTCTGCTGCTATTCAAGAATAGAATCGGTAGGTCACGCCTGGGTCCAACACATTCTTGTGTAGATAAAAGATTTAAAGATAGATCTTTTTAAACATTTGTAGTTTTCAAAACTATGAAATTCTATCAATCATCAAAACCTTCATCAAGAACTCAGAGATGCTTTTGCAGCTGGAAGATATGGACATCGGAGTCCCCTCTGGCTCAGAAGAGGACTCTCCTCTCAAGATAGTTTTAGTAAAGCCAGTTCATTTTCTGATTTAATGCAGAGCATACATTACTGGCAACAGTCTAAGGTTATGCTAAAACTTGAAACCGCAACCTGTCAAGCAAATCTAGTACACAGTCAGAAAATTTGCATGGAAACAAGTGATAAAACCTCATACCTCTGCCAACCGATCACCAAGAGCCTTTACCATTATGATGTTGTATTCATCATCCTGTTTCCTAAATTCATTGCATAACTCATCTACTCCAAAGCAGGCTACAGCAAACAGGCCTAAGTAGTCACGAATGCCAGAATCCAGTGGTGCTATGAAGTCAGAGAGGCAGTAATATGGATCTGTGCAGGCAGAGTCCTTTTCAGCCTAAGGTAACAAAAAAAGTGCAATAAATCAGAACATTTTAAAAATGTATTAAGTGTTAGTGCACTATTAATCTGAAGACCAGTATTAACACTAAAGGGCTTAAGGCATTTCTGGCAAACACCTAACTAGTCTTTGAGCCATGATGGCTTTCTTGTACTCAAATTAGAAGAAAAAAACCCTCTCTTACTCTGAGGGTGTTTGGATCACTCAGGAACAAAATGTCAAAGGAGAGAGATGCTGTACTGGATGCATATAGAGAGATGTTTTGCTTCTATTTACAGCTAGCAAGATATAACAGCTTATTCTGCAGACAAATTATTGCAAAAGAAGGAACACTCTTGTGCGAACCAGTGGGTAAAAGGAGGAATTTTTCATCTCTAGCACTCAGATTCCACTTTTGTTACCAAAACTGATGGTTGACGGTTCATGGTTTGCATCCCAGTTATGCAAACTGCAAAATTCTTCAGCAACTCCCATTTTAGAATGTCTGTGAGAGTTTATAAACAACCGTAGTTTCTTATGCTACAAACTATGCAGGCTTACACTAACCATGTGCAAACACAAACAAAATGCATCTATCGCTACTGAAAAGTTGAATCCCAAGCAAGGTTCGAGTGGGTTTACACAAATAGGAAATATCCTGCTCAGTGGATCCTTTTCCAAAATGGAAAAAAAGGGAATAGAAAGAGGTGACTGAATGCCGGCCATAGCACCTAGCAAAAAGTTTTACAGTTGTGGATCATATCAGCGTGTTCATTGTGGGAACATGACTGCTATTTAAAAAATGGCACAGCTCTTGTAAATCTACCCAACTTACAGAGAGAGAAAAAAGTTATTTCATGGCTATCACTTGGCTGACAATTCCTCTCCAAGTTTTCTTATTCTATGACAGTACTTTAAGAATGCTTTCCACCCGCTCCCAACTGCAGTTTAAAAACTGAACAAAACACCACACACTCCACCCCCTTGAAAAACAAGGAGAAATGGTCAACTGCTTGCCTAGTTTCTATAAGCTACTAGGTTACAGAAAGTACCATAAAACTGAATATCCTTTTTCCACACAGGTTAAATCTATGTTGAATTTAAGGTTCTTTTGTAATGATTACACAGTTAAGGAAAACTCTAAATGCATCTCCAACTTTTAGATTTACATCACATCCTTAATAGTGCCAACATCATGGGGAGAACTCTGTACTGAAAGGAACATTCTATATAAGAAACAGGAAATAATTATTCTGTTCTACTCTCCTCTGGTAAAGCCTCTGCTATGCACACCAGCTTGAAAGAAATGCAGTGAAAGTACGTGAAGTCCAGAAGAACAGTAGCACGGAGTTTCATGGCCTTAACCTTTGAGAAAAGCCTGAATAAATATGGAATATACAAAGACAAAAAGACTAAGGAAAATAACAATATTCCAATAGTGAAACCATTAATAAGAATATCATCAAATCAGATATTGTCCTTGGGAGAACCCTGGGAAAAGGCCAGGAAAAGAAACTGTAATAAACTTGATTTATATGGGATACCAAAATGTTTAATGAGGTAGTAAGGCCCTGGAACAGTCCTCCCTGATTGCTTGTGAGAGCAGTTTATATAAACATCTGCCATTTATATATATATCTCTCTCATATATATATTTATATGAGTGTCAAGATACACTAGATCCATGTAATACATAATCTATTCCAGCAAACTGGGACAGATAAACTTGATGTCATGTATTTCTTAGTACAGTTCTGCAATACAGTCGGTGCCTTAGTACAGGCACAGGACTGTCCTCGTAGAATACCGTGCCCCAGAAATTTCGGTATTTGTTAAATTTGTTTCTGCTGTGTGTGATGACTCTGAATAGAAGCTGAGTCAGAAGGTAGGGAAGAAGGAAAGGCAGAATATCTTGAAAACGTTCAATCTATCAAAATAAATGCAAATCTAGGGAAGCGTGATTCAAACATGAATACTTAAAATAATGCTTCTCTCAATCAGAATTAGCAGCCAACTAACTAATTCTAAACTGCCTCTTCATATGGGGATTTTTACATGAAAATTAAGACTATCAAAACCACTTATCTCCATTGAGCTTTATTTTCCAGGTATTTTAATTTTAACTGTTTTTAAACTTTTACACACTCAAGTAGAATTTTTCATCTTAGACAGAATCCAGGGATATAGAATTAAGGTTCATTAGGTTCTAATTTAGCGTACAGGATGTGCGCTAAATTCATGTGATGAATCTATACAGCAGAGTCTTAAATATTAAAATGAAGACAGAAAATGCACTTCATATCTGACAACGTCAAATCTACACAGCATTTTGTACAACTACTACAATGCAAAATACTACAAATGCCTGGGTCATCAATGACAAGATCCTGTTATTACTGAAAGAAATGTCAGGACAACGGCTGCAGACAGATTACGACCACCATTTTCAGCACAGATTTTAACAGGGCACTTCTATTACATTCTTATAATTCAGAAAAAAAAAAAACCCAAAACCTTTAACAAACGTTCTGTCATTCTACCTGTTGCCTCAAGCCATAAAATTTTGCTATTGGTTCCGAAGATCCCACTGCCTCTTCTACAGCATATAAATGGATATCGTCTTCAACGCTTTGAGCTGGCCAGAACCCAACCACACCTCTGGCTTGTAACTTCTTTTGATTAATCAACATATCCAGTAGATTTTGAGCATCATTATAAACTCTCTTCGCTTCTTCACCTATTTAAAAAAAAAAAAAAAAACAAACAAAAAAACCCCACCAAAACAACTGAACCCTTTCACAACTGGCTAAATGGGTTTAAGAATTGCTGAAGATTGATTTATTTTCCACGTAATTCTCTGATGACTGCAACAATCTGTCAGCTACAGCAGAGAGCTAGCAGCGTGATTATGTCTATATGGCTGTAACAACATGTATCTTGCAGGGAAAAAAAGTTTCAGCCAGCACCATTCTAGTAGAGGCACAGGATGCAGAATAAAATAAACAACAGAGAACATGTGTGTGCGCCTACATTACCACAGCGCAGCAGATCCAGAATATTGATTTCAGTGTCACCCTTACATTTTCATCATGTATTTCAAGGCCCATTGAACAGTTTCAAAAGGAGCCAGAGGCCTTTTGCCATCTTCACCCACAATGGCGACACAGACACATTAAGTGCTCTGCTGCCATTTTCTGGCAGCAGTGGTTTTGGCAGGTCAATTCTAAATAAGATGATTGAGCACTTTTCCCCATTTACTTTTCAGCCTCACATACCAACACCTGGTTCACTAAGTGTTGCTTTAAACAAAGTGACACTAGGTTTCCACTAAACAAATTATTTCAGTGACACTACGTTTCCATGTATTTTCACTATTCTTACGTATTTAAAATATTCAGAATTGTAATGCAGCATGGCATTTACATTATTTACATGAAGTAAATGCAATTTCAATACTCACCTACAGTTTTATCATTAAAGACTTTAGGGAAACCCCGGTTGGGATACTTTCCCCTAAGTTGCCAGACATCAAAGAAAGGCTTCCAGTCAATGTATTCTACTAGCCTCTTCAGGTCATAATCTTCAAAGACTTTTGTGCCGATGAACTTTGGTTTAACTGTAGGAATCAGAAGTAGAATCTGACATGATGAAAATAATTTAATATTGCTCTTGCACGTGCAGCATAACTGACGCTCACCAGCCTCCACCACTGCAAATGACCTCTTCCAAAGTAACTGCCTTAGAATTCTCACTGTCATATCATTCCCAAGTCATACCATACTCTACAGTTATAATGTGATAAAAAGAAAGTATAAAAGGAATATAAAATTGAAATAGAAAATTTAAGGCCTTCTGTTCTTTCATATAAATCAACACTTATAAGCTGTTGGACTGCTGAACTTATTTCATTGGCCAAAAGAGAAGATTAAAAAAACCCTACACAACTTTTAAGTACTTAACGTATTTTATGGGCATACACCTTTCATTATTTATAAATCCCCCTTTCTATACACAGACATATTATGTGCTATGATACTGCAGAACAGTTCTGTAAATAATATGTAATTTATAAAAACTTTTGCAACCACCACACACTTGTTCAGATGCATGTGCACAAGTGAAAAAGTGAGATAGATCTATGTTATGATGTAGCCACAAGCTTTGCACTTCTTTTGTCTGTGCCGTTCGATACTTTATAACACAACCTTTATTAAGATGAGCTATTGAAAATTAGCATCTTGTTGAGTCTTGTAAAGGAAATGACAGAAAGCAGTGAAGTGTTACTGTCACTGCAGGATGCAACTTCTCATTGAACGCTGTTTATACTGCTAGTCTCTAAAAAAAAATCAAAACAAACTCGTACAGAAACTGATGGGGCAAGGGCAGGAAAAAGAGTAAGGAGGAATTTGATATAAATGCCACATCACAACATGTTTTCCCTAAATATGGCACAGTAAGCTTTGCAATACAATGAGCCAGTCCAACATTATTTTGCAAAGCAAACATTAGACTTACCTTTGATTATATGATGTTATGGGTAACTCATTGTTTTAGGATTTTTTCCCAATTTTTTTATTAACTATTAATTAGGTTTTTTAAATATATTGCGAAAAATACAAAGCAGAAACAGGATGCTCAAATTTATGCAAAAACAATCTCTGCTCAGATGGACATCAATTTACTGAAGTTGTTACACTGCTATACCCTGAAGTTTAATGAAGCATAACCTAATTAAAAATATATATTAAATAAATACATAAAATAAAATTGCACAGCAACAACAACATTTAAACTGACCTGGTTTGTGGCCTGATAACCAGTCATTATGGAAACCTTTTCTTCTAGCTTGCTGTAGAGACAAGTATCTTCTTTCCTGGATGGATAAAGGTTAATTGCATAAAGCCAGCCATCTTTCAGACAGACAAACTTGAACTATTGATTTGGTGGTAGAGTTTTACTCAAAATAGTCTTCAGGACAAATCTTGTAACAGACAATTTCAGTTCCACCAACTCCCAGTTCACAAGTGTATAGTAAGATTACATCACAACCATACCGTTATTTTTTCCTCTATACTTCTAATGAAACTGGCCTATGAGATTTCTAGGTCCTCTGAACTACACCAGAAGTTCCTTTATTACTTCAAAATGCATGAAGATATAGGTACAGCAAGATATTCTCCTACTGCCTGCAAAAAGCTTAGGACTGCAGTGACACCACCACCAGTGACTGCAGCATGCCTCTGAGCAAATTACTGGCTCTTCTGAACAGCACAGGAAATTTACAGCAACTTCAGTAAGGCCTGTGAATTCACTGCTGACCTCTGCTTAAAGGGGTGTGTTGCACTCACTGATCTCAGCTTAGTGGACTGGTTCCCTGTGTAAAGACAGTCTTAAACTTCATCAACCCAAATGTCCTCAGCAGGAGGGCTCAAGCTTTATCTTTCTTTATCAAGAGATGAAGTAAGAGCCAGATGACTTTCAGCTTGCTTCTGTTTATTTACAAAGACAGCCTCAGAGGAGTCCTACGCTATTTGTTTCTTGTTAATTTGCACAGTCCATCTCCACATTTCAACGCTTCCTTCTCTTCACTTTCCTAAAATGGCATCGTCAGGTCTCTATTTTTAGACTGCTCAGATCCCTAACCTAAACAATATGAACACATCTGGAAAATACTAATCAAGTGTGGCTTAATACCAGCAAAAGCAACTAGTGCCATTTTAACTACCCCAGTATAGCTCCTTGTTTCCAGCTAATGCTCCAGGAGAACATTGGGCTCCTGTAGGTTGGTTAAGTTGACATGGCTGCCAGCTCCATGGAGATGTCCTAGATTCCACTGATTGCCCATTGAGGACAATCAAAAATTTGTTGAGCATGTGTTAGACTCATACAGAATTTTCTCTTATAGGTTAGAAAGTTTGATTTCATAAGGACTTCTGGAAGTTTTCCATCAGTTCTACTGCATGTTTTAAATCAGCACAAATATACCTGAAGGTCTTCATAAGGAGCTGAAACTAAGAGTTAGTAATGAGGCAAGTACTAACCACTTCACACAAGAAACTAAAGCAATTAAATTTGTACCTTGAGAGACTCATAATGTTCTTGTCTAATTTCTTCATATTCCTCTAATATTTCTTCAAAGAAATCATCCTTTACACTTTCGTCTAAGAGCTGGGAGCACTGAAAAAAGTAAAGAGAAAGCACTAATGACATACTGTAACGTACTATAGTAAGGACAGGGTATGAACTTCAGACTAAGCTATCTGTCTTTCAAACTCTTGTCTCCAATTACACTTGACAACACTAAACCAAGCATTATCACTACTTTGCAAGCTAAGTTCAAAACATATTTAAGACTATGATTATAAGTGAGAGTAGTGCCCTACTACACAGGTAATATTAGCAGAGCCAAGTTTGGCTCTGGAAAGATCTGAGAGAAGAATACTCCAAGAGTTTAGGGACTGAATAGTTGTAGAAACACCACACAGCTTGGTCTACTTCTTTCCAGCAGGTATTGCCAGTTAAGGCTACCCATTTGTCTGATAGAGAGATCATCCATCCCAGAAAACTCTAGCCAGATGTTTCATAGTACTAATGTTGCCATATCACTAACTTCAGAAATACATCCAAAAATAGAGAGACTAGCAGATCACATCTAACTCTATCGCTCTTCACTATAAAACATCTCAAAACTACAGTCAAGGATTCAGAATTAATCATGTCACTCTCACTAGAGAAATGGGCATTTAAATAAAGGTATCCAGTGACAATCATTCAACTCAGATGAGAAAACCACATGGCAGCAAAAAAATAAGTGAAGCAATAGTAGTCTAGAAACTGGTGTCTTTTGTGCCTCTTCAATTTTCTGCCATAGCATTAAGCCTTAGAGGAAAGGATGAGAGGCACAACAGAAAAACAGGGCATATATTTTTGCATGGATGAGAAACTGTAATTTAGAACTTACAACCACAACACTCTTGGATGCATCCAGGACATGAATTACAGGTGCACTATATCGTGGGGCAATTTTAACAGCTGTGTGCGTTCTTAAATGAAAAAGAAAGAGTGAGCATTTCACAACTGAAACAAACTAAAAACAACAAGAAAAAAAAAACCAAACCCAAAACTCCCAGACAAAACCCCCAGCGAAATAAATCCTGACTTAATGCATAGACCAGAACTTCAAAAGAAGAAAGCAATTCATCCATCTGCTATGCATGGATGATTAAACACAGATTTTAGTAATAGGTACATAAACATTTTTCTTCAGAGAGTATCAGAATGCTTCATAAATAATGTGCCAACTCACATTCCCCCACTGTCTTACCAGCTGACTAAAAATCAGCAACTTATTAGTTTGAGTCTCAGAAAATTTCACTGAGAATGTTCCAAACTAAGCCTATGAAATCTAACAATTTTCTCTTAATTTTTTTTGCTCGTCTTATATTTTCCCCTCCCACATGCTCACTTCTGAGTCTATGGATTAGCATTAACATATTTCAGTGATGATTATTCCAATTCTACCATGCTCTACTTCAAAACTGGAGGCACAAGCTCTCTACTCACCTGAGGAAGGAATTCTGCCAGTGGTCAATAAATATTACAAACTCGCACCTGCTTGGTCAGCTAAGTCATTCACACAAAACTCTCTAAATTCATCCAACTATTTAGCATTTACTCACATTGCAGTCCTCATGGAAATACTTCAGCATATAATGAAGAATCACTTCTATATTACAGTACTGTGTTGATCAAATTGAAGTTTGGAGTCCTAAACTGAGGCCAAAGCTATCACGTGAAGTGCAGCTGGCTACCCCTGCTGCTCAGAGTCCTGGCAAACTGTGCGAGCAAGTGCAGGAATGAAGACCTTGCAGGCCAAAGCTCAGTTTACTCTCTTGAACACTGAGGTCAAACACCATTTTTTAAATTAAATTAGAACTCAGGAAGTGATTTTCCACAGCAAAGATAAGATCTCCTTTTTCTTCGAGTTCTGTCAAATATTTAGAGCACTCGGCCATGGAGGTGTTGGGAAATGCTAGTTGTCAAGCTTAGCATAAGCATTGGCATAACTACCTTAGCGTAAGTGGCTAAATTTGCCAGAACTGTAGGCCAAAGCAATGAACTTGCACCTAGATATATTGAATTTTTGCTGAACCTTTTCCTAGTTAAGTAAAAGAAGGCCCCAAAGCTGGTTTACAACCATCAGCAGAAGTGGCAACCCTAGAGATAAGAAGCAGCCCACCTAGAGACAAAGGAAGGACCCAGTGAAGAAGGTGAAGACCATAGGCCCTAATATCACTATTGGTCTGAACTGTCGCATGAGGGGAGGGGAACTTAGACTGTAAGGGTATAATTGCTCAGGAATTTCTTTGTTCAGGGTCCCTCTGCAAAGGCACCCAGCTCAAGCTGTTACAAGTGCCATACCACTCAAATAAACTATCCCATGGGATTTAGAGCCTGAAACTCCACTGTGGGAAACCTCAGGTGAAGAGGTTACTGATGACTGCGCAACACAGCTGTGTAACCAACGGTCCAGGATCATCTTAATTTGCTTCTAGGCAACACGCTTTTGATCTTTGCAGTGCTATTTTTTAAAAAAAAGATATTGTATCTTCTATTTTGATAGGAACAAAGGAAACAAACAGGGCATGGTCCTACAATGGCATCATAGCAACTAATACATACTATTTTTTATATTTTTAAAAAATGAACATTACCACAACAAAACTATCACCATTATTTGTCAGCATCTGACTTTAGTAAAGCAGTACAGTAAGAATGCAAATTTCATCATTATTGTAAGTAATGAAGAAACTCTATTATGTAAATTCTGTAGACAAAATCCAGCTTGTCTCTCTTGCAAATTAACCTCACTTTCCATCCTTCCAAGTAGTTTTGGCCTCCTTATTCCAGATAAAAATGTCTACTTATTACAAAGAAAAAGTGCAGATGTTTTTTCAATAGCAACCTCTGACATCTGCACAGCCTTCCAGAATGCACATGTGAGGTTAAACTTAAGATTGTGGAAGTAAATTTAAATATATATTAGCAATCCAGTCTTTCATAAAGAATATGTTTACTTATTTTATAGAAATTGTACGTGTCTGGGCATATGCATAAGAATATATTTACATACAGTTCACATGAATAAAATTGTTATTTATGTACACAAAATTATACATATATTCTTCAATAATTTCCATATTCAAGGATAAAACTAGTGCTGCCTTGCTGTTGGCTACATTCATTTCTAAATAAATTCTACAAAATTGTTTGATGCTAGTTATTTGACATCAATTATTAGGCCACAATGCCCTGTGTACAAACATTAAAATGATCTGAAGAAAGGGCTCTCCTAAGACCTCTGCTTAGAACAAAGCCTTTTTTTTTTTTCCCCCCCTCTCTTGTTTTTTTAAGAAAAACCCTTCAAGTTTGATCTCAGTATCAAAGCCATAGGAAAAGAGACTTATATGGAGAAGAAGAAAAAGGATACACTTAACCTTGCATTATAACTGCAGGACCAATAAAGACAGGTAGTGATCCTACTCTTCACTGTCTGTCAAATGATGGGACGATTTGCTAAGGCTAAAAATACAGAATACATAGAGCTAATGGTTCTGCTAGAATATGTGCTGCTCTGATAAAGAAAGCAATGCTGCTAGCAGCTTCTAGTTCTGCAAGAAACGATCTCTGCAGTCTTCTGAGCTGTCACCTACTCAAACATTTGTACATAAACCAGTTATCAAAGCGTGACCCAAGGCCATTACACATGCCTAAAACACCTCTGTGGTAATGTTAATACTAGGTGTCAGTGAGCTGTCAACACTGGTCTTCAGGACATCATAGCAGCTGTATTATTTCATTTGAATGGATCTAAGAGAACAAGATTTCAACAGAAAAGCTCAGTCTATCAAAAGCAAAATGGTGACTACTTCAAGGCAAGCAGCCAGAATTTATCCCTATCAGCCTGCAATATATGGACTTGCAAAATATGGACTTGCAAAATACATAACAAAAATGAAACGTTTAAGATGTCCATTACTTGTTGTGTCCCAATTACATTTTACCTCTATATTCTAGGACTTCTGATATAAGAAATAACATTCAGTCTTAAGTATACACATACCAGTATGTGTGTTGGGGGGAAATGAGGAAAAAGGAGAGAGAAACAGCTACAAAATTTCTTTTCCCTGGTTAACACTATTTTCATACACATTCCCCACATTCCCAACTGAGATATCTTACTTAGAAGTAGTTGCTCCTCCAATCAGCAAAGGAATCTTTATTGCCAATCTCTCCATTTCCTTGGCGACAAAAATCATTTCATCCAAAGAAGGGGTGATGAGACCAGATAGGCCAATTATATCTATTGCAAATTTACAAACACATATACACAAAAGGTTTAGCAAATGCACTCTAAAAAGACATAGAAATTATTACAGAAAGCATTTCTTTCATATATCAGACAGCTTCATGCATCAGATAGATAGAAAATAGTGACATAAAAAGCAGGGTAGTTGCTAGTCTAGAAGCGAGGTTTGACCTAATCAGAAAGAGAAAGCTTTCTAAGAATGAAAGAGAGAAGTATCCTAAACTGGGGATTTGGAATCAAATAGTCTTCACAGCTGCTGAACACCTACTACTCTAGTTTCAGCAATAAGTATACAGTACTTCTGATTAGTAAGCTCCAAACCTCATAAGTGTGGCTGGCACTGAGGAGGGAAATAAGACAAAATAATTTTAAGCCCTGCTCTTAGAAACAGCAAACACTTTTGAACTTCACCACCTATGTTCCACACAATTCATCTTTTCCAAGATGCAATAGACTGTTTCAAAGCAACTGTAACTTGTTTCAGAAAGTTCGTTATTTATTACAACAATTCATTCCTGATTTCACACTCACTGATCTGGCAGGCTGAATGCCAAGTTCTTCTACTGATTTAAGACCCACTACAAAGTTATTTAACCTTTCCAAGTCTCTATTTATCCATCTGTAAAACAAATACTAAAACATCTCTTGGAGTTGTCCTTTTGATACAGGTTTTCAGTTCCTCGGGCTAAGTTTCACGAAGTGCCAAATACTAAATAATTACTATTTTTAATGCAAAAGTTGATTTATCTGAAGATAGTCTGACCAAATCATAGACAGCATAGGAATGCAATGAGTAGCAATAAAAAAAATGCGAGTGGGGTTTAAAATCAAACAGTTCAGGAGTACTAATGAAATCTCTCTATACCTGCTTTGTTCTCAACAGCAGCTCTCAATATCTTATCACATGGAGTCATGACACCTAAATCAATAACTCTGTGAAAAGAAGTGAGATTTTTTTAAAAACAGGTCAAATTTCTGCTAAAGGGCAAATACATTGCTCTTACTGTAAATGACCTAAAATTGAAGTTAAAATTGAGATTTTTGTTTCTCAAGACCTCTGTTGGAAATACCTCTGGGTCTGGCAAAATTTTTCAATACATCAGTGTTCAAGATGATACAGTAGATAAGAAAATTCAAGTATAAGAGGCGCTTTTTTTTTTTTTTTTTTAATAATATTGCTTGAGGTTGTACTGAGTCTGGTTGAGACAGAGTTAATTTTCTCCATAGCAGCTGGTATGTTGCCATGTTTTAGATCTGTGACCAAAACAATGCTGATAACACACTAATATTTCAACTGTTGATGAACAGTGTTTGTCCAGAATCAAGGTCTGCTCTGTTTTTCACCCTAGCCCCTCAGGGAATAAATTGGGGGTGCACAAGAGTTTGGGAGTAGACACAACCAGGCAGATGACCCAAACTAACCAAAGAAATATTCCATGGCGTATGATGTCGTGCTCAGCAATGAATAGGGAGAGGAAGGGGTATAGCAGGAGTTAGCCATCTTTTGCTCAGGAACTGGCTAGGCATCAGTCTAGGCATGGAAGGTACCTTTGCATCACTTGTTTTTCTTTCTCTCTTCTTCCACTTCTCTTTCATTTATTAAACATTTTTTTATCTCCACCCACAATTTTTCTTGCTTTTATTCCTCTTTTCTTCTTTCCCCATCCTACTGAGGTTGGCTGGGTGGAAGTGAGGGAATGGCTGTGTGGTGCTTAGCTGCCTATCAGGGCTAACCAACAGCAGTGGCATTTCCAAAGCTATTTGGACAACATGAAAAGGTTTGGTGGACATCATATCTTATGTCAGGCATATAAGATGATTCACATTATGGGGTTTTTTTGTCTCATTATAGCATACGTTTTATGAAATGAGACACTGCACTTCCCTTGCTAGCATTTTATTCCTATTAACCCTAGTGATTGCCAAAGTTTTGGGTTTTTTTCAAGCATGCCACACCAGCCTGCTAGCTTCATTCAGCCTCACTCATACTCATGGTGACAGAAAACACTATGGATTCAGTTCAGTAAGTCTAAATAAAGCTCAAGAAAGCCTGAAACCAATTGACAGAACTTTAAGAGATAATGAAACAGAATATACCGTATATACACAGCACTGCTACTGGCTTCAAGCCCTTGTGTTTTAAAATAAAGAGATCATTTTGGCTCTTTTTAGAGCAAATTACAGCCCCAAGTCAAAAACAAAACTAAAAGAATGAGCAGTAAGACAGTTGCACAAAGCTGAATCTGCTTTGTGCGACATTTGACAAAGGGCTCTGATGGAAACGTGACCATTCATTCCAACACTGTTGCCAACTCTGCTGCATATGCACAGGCCTGGAAAGAGCTGGCTTGTCTTGAAGCGCTATCTTTTGAAGCTCAGAAACACGACAAGAATCTGATCTCTTATTTAAAAAAACATACCCCAGCAAGTTTTTAAAACGTCATAATTAACAACTTGAAAAACACACTAAAAGGTTCATTTGAATCTTACGAGACTTCCTTTTTCCCAGCACAACACACAACCCACACATAGTCTTGCCTACTGCATCTGTTGTATCTGATTTCTCCAGACATTATACTTCTATGTTTAAGACATTATACTTATTATGTTTGACAAATATAAAAATTACAAAAATTGGTGCTCTCATGTACATTTCAGTTGATGTTAAACTGCATTCACCTCAGATGCCAATTTATTAGGGAAAAAAGTATTAAAGGAGGAGGCTATACTCCCTCTTGCCTCCCTATCAGTAATAGCTGGTACGATCCGTGTTCCCAACCACAACCTGGAAAACAGAAGTCAGTTCCCAAGAAATGCCTACCTGTTATCACCACAGCCGCAGCTAGCCTAATATATTAATTAGCTAGCCTTATACAGCTGTGTGACCAACTACCTAATGTTAGTCTCTTTACCTGAAGTTGTTGCAGCCCAGAACGACTCCCACAATGTTCTTGCCGATATCATGCACGTCTCCTTTCACAGTTGCTAGTACTATTGTACCATGGTAAGGATCCTGAAAGTCGAACAAATAACACAAGAGTTAAATTACTCTGAAGCCTCAGTATGTTTGCACAGATCCTTCAACAGCACAATCCTAATCCATGATCGAGACTCCTACTGTAGTGCAAGTAATTGCAAAGTGTAGTAGAGGTAATATATGCAGTATTAAAAACCATTTTAAAAGATCCAGGTAATAAAAACTTGCACAAGAATTAGTCTTGCAAATTGTGTGCATGTTATTAAAAAAAATCTGTTTAGAAAACAAAACAGTAGATACAAAATTTCAGATCTGGATAGCATTTTGTGCAGTGCAGTAACTGAACACCTAAGGTACCTCTGCTCCAAATCTAAACCTCACCAATAAAGAGTTTAAATAGATTAAATATTTAGAACAAAACGGTATGAACACTCATAATTACATGCCTGTTTGCGCGTCAAGGACAATCTTTCAATGCAATGTTGAGAAGAATGAGAGGAATTAGTAAAAGCAGAAGAGACTAATTTTTTTCTGCAACACAAACAGCGAGAGAGACATTTCAGTGCAGTGATCAGGCTACTTCAGACTACCCAACCTGAACAAAGAGGCTGGGAAAAGGATCTCCTTGAAGAAGGGAAACTGTAGTGTCACAGACTGGTCCTAGGCTAGACACATTCAGCCCTGCCAAAGGGGCCCTACCAGCAGGGCAACAGTGGAACTTCCTATAGCAACTCTCCACTGGGACACAGGCCTTTGCCATGATTTTTTTAGTTGTATAATCACTGTTGTCATTTGGAGCAGTTCCAGGCTACCGCAGTGCCATGTCTGAGTTGGTGCAGGATCAGATGCCAATAACAGACTACTTAAATTGCACAGAATTTAAATAAAGTGGAAACCTGAGCATATTCTATGTGAAACTACAAATATTTTTGTGGCTAGTATCTCATCTCCTTTGCAGATGGAAGAACTGGAGGATTATATCCTTCTATGAAGCATGTTATATTTCTGGACAGTATCAAGTAGCTCTCTACTTCATGAGCCTACAGCCTTCTGTAGTTACAATTTTATGGGGAAAAAAAACTTTATATATTACCAAGACTGATACTAGCATTTCCCATGGTCTTAACACATTTGTTTAATAAACCCCCTGGGATCCCCACCAATGCTGCTGTTTACTAAAATAAAGACATAATTTTGCCTCTTTTTAGAGTCAATTAAAGCCAGTTCCACTGCTCCTGCTATACAGAAGACCAGGGAGCAAAGAAGGCAAAATGGAGGTCTGTAACTCAGCCATCTCAGTACATCAGTAAGAAAATTTGCAGCTGAAAATATACTGCTAGAATGTAAGAGAAAACTGGGGAAAGAGATTAATCAAGGACTGGGAGAAGAACAAAAAGCGCTGCCCACATGTATCATACCCAATAACTACTGATGATTTAATTTTAATATCCAAGAAAAAAAAAATTGGATTTGCACATGAGAAGAGAGCAAATCTGTGCTGGGCAGCAAACAACATGGGCCAACCATTTTAAATAAACCCTATTTAGAGCACACTGTGATTTCAATTGTCTCAAGCAAGGAGGTCCTCAAGTTCTGGGCACACATCCAAAAGGCTTTTTTTTTTTTTTAAATCTTGACAGAGATCCATAGCCACAGCTATTTATCCTCAAATGTTAACTATCAATGCTTTGCATTTCCTGGCAGTCTGTGACTAAAACTGTCCTGGAGGTTCCAGTAGCCTGGGTAACATCAGATGCATCAGCTACCAGAGTCTGCAAATCATTTTCCTTCAAGTCAACATCTAACTTTGGCAATAGATGCAGCTGTTTTTTCCTTTCTCACCAATTCTCTATACAGTGACAACATTTTTTTGAAGAGGAAGGCACTACATCCCTTGCCCAGCACAAGGTAGAGGAAGCAGGAGGACAGAAGCCCTACTTTTTCCTTCCTGCTCTCCTCAGCCACACAGAGTATCTCATAATCTCCTCAGAGTGCTTGCTACATTCTTAAGAACTCTCACGTTCCACTTCATTTCTTTTTAGCCAGAGAATTAAGTGCCAGAGGGTTCACAGTAGATCCTAATCCGGTGCTCATAGAAGCAACTGGGTAATGATTTTCACTGACTTTGAACAGTATCAGAACAAACCAGAAGGTGCCAAATACCGTCATTGTCATCTAAATTAAAAGAGAACAGCATGAGCAGGAGAGCGATGACACATAGAAAGGTGACTCATGACAGCCAGAGACTAGATCTACTTGAGATACTGGAGAGAAGACACCTTCACATCCAGAAAGAGCATGGGATAAGGGACTAGGCATTCTCCTTCTTCCATTAAGATTAGACAGGTTTGATTATCAGGTCATTTTTCTTTCTAAATTATTTGCTGCATTCATTACATTTATGCTGGACAACAGATTCACAGCAAATGGTGTAAGAAGATTTCAAGGGAAGAATTAGGAACCATACAAAAATCCACAGAAGGGACCAAAGGAAACACTCAAATATCAGAGTTTAGAGAAATTCTGCCTTTTGTGTGTGTTAAACACCAGATTCTGATAATAGCTATTGTCTCTGAGAACTCATGAAGACAAGGTAAGGTTCCACAGGACTAAGGAAAAGTAAATGTACATCAAACCTGAATTTCATAGTCAGACAAAGACAAGAGAAAAAAAAATTTAACAACCAAAACCATAAGCACCTCTCACATTATAAATACAGTAGGAAACAGCAGACATGAATATTTAAAAGGAGACTTTGTCCAATTCATCTGAACTCTCTTTTCTACTGAATAGAATCTTGTCAGCACGGAGAACCAAAGGATCTCCTATATCTTCATTTTCCAATGCTCCTATCACATATTCCATTAACCAAATTTGGAAGAAATTACTTCAAGTATGTGCACAGGTAGTTGATAAAACTATTCTCAGGCATCACTAAGTGTTGGTTGTAAAACAGGAAATGCTATATAGGCAAGGCCCACAAGGATCTGAAAATCATTGCATATTTTCAGTTATACATACTTTATTTATTACATAAAAAGTTCACAAACTGGTCGAAAAACACATATTCAGACCCCATTTTCATAAACACTTGTCCCCTGCAACTTGGTCATGGCTACACACGCAGCAAGTATATCATTCTACCATAACAAGAGGTCTTGAAGTCATGATCTATGAAGAAAAAGGATGGAAGAATTTAGTTTGTTTAGCTGGGAGAATGGTCAGGACGAGAGGGCAGGGAGGAGTTAAATAAAGAGAAAGATGGTAACAGGCTTTGAACATGCAAAAGGGAGTTCTAGAGTTTACTGAGGACAGAAGTAGTAGAAGCAAACAGCAAAATTTGCCATAAAGTTAGAAGTACCATAAATAAATAACACTATAATTAAATGCCTATAACAACACAAGAAATAAGTAACACTGGTATAAAGGGCCTACAAAAGCTTATGGCATCCTTCAGGAAAATTGTGACAACAGCTTAGGCACACACCAAGCAGAGTTCCACAAAATCCACACTTTATGAATTTCAGACCTACTTCAAATTATGCCAGTTGATTGTCAGTTTTCATATGACTGCATCAACTCTCCAGCATGAAAGTTGAATAAACGTCACTAGCACAAAATAATTTCAATTTTTGTCATGGCATGCTATGAAAGAGTTACGGCACAAAGAACTGTGTCTTGCCTCTTCCTCTACGCTGCCTTGTTTGGCTCTCCTTTCCTCTCTTTCTTTTTCCATATAGGGAATAAGGTGACCAACTGCTTTCTTCATAACTCGAGCAGACTTTATCACCTGCATAGATAAACAGAGGGTGAAAAAACAAACAGTAAAGATCAGGTATAGGAATAGCATCAGATTTATCTTAGTTTTCTTTTATACCTATTCAAAGAAACAAAACTTCATTGGCAAACCCAGATTCCAGCTTTGCAGAGCATCCTGTGGTAGCAGGCTGCTGGCCTTCCGGGCTAGGGGTCTACACATGACACTTGCTTTCACAGTGCAACCTCTCGGACCACTCACAACAGAACTGGAAACAACAAACGGGCCCAGACTTGGAAGGTGCAAAACAGAAAAATTGTAATTCGGATCTTTTTTCTCTCAAACAGGCTCAGACTTAAAATTGCATTTCAAATAACGTAAAAACACTCAGGAAGAAAGGAAACAAACATGTAAAACTACACAAAGAAAGTAAAGTTCCAAAGTAAAGAAAAAATATGGCTGCTTCTTAGCAGTACCCGAATTTTCACAATTCACGTGCTACATCTGAAAAAAGGCCAGCATAGAATGTTTTGGCTACTTTTTACAATGTTAGTTTTTGCAAAATAGGAAAATATATGAAATCCTTTTCTCATTACCTGAGGCAGAAACATCTTTCCAGCACCAAAAAGATCACCAACAATTTTCATGCCATTCATCAAAGGCCCTTCAATTACATTTAGAGGTCTAGGATATTTTTCCTGATTTAATCTTGCTTCTTCTGTATCTGCAGTGACATACTTCTCAATGCCCTGAGAAAAAAATTGAGAAGCTTTTATCTTGCTAGAAATACAATTTTTATTTAGTTGCCTTCTCCCCCCAAACAATCACAATGAAAGAACAAACATGCTTTAGATACTGCTAGTCTTCAAGAATACCTCAAATGTGTATTTAAAATAGGTTTTCTTAAGAAACAAGCCATGTTAAAGGACAGAAAAAAAACCCAAAACCTGAAAGTATAAGCAGCATGTTGCAAAGTAAAAGTAATATGTTTCTACCAACACCAGCAGATAAAATAGTAAGGGTCAAAGACTTCAGCCTGTGAAGTTTAAAGATAAATCACCACAATTTTCTCTGTTATTGAAGTTAATTAAATAGATTATTCATTATTATTTAATAGCTTTTAGAAGAATGGCAGTTGAAGAATGTTTAAAGCCAAAAGTATCCCTTAAACCCTAGCTGAGATCATGTGTCTCAGAGCTGATGGGTAGGATAGTTTTCTGCACAGATTCACCTTTATGAGAGCATATTCCAGCCTTTCCTCCACAGAACTTTTCCGCCACTCATCAGTCTGTACAACTTTTTTTCCTCCCTGGGCATGATTCTGAAAAGGAAAGACAACCATAGGAGCTTGCAAGCGTAAAAAGTATAGCTACAGACTTTACTTTTCAAAAAGTGAGGATAATTTCAAGTACTGACCCATAAAATAATTTTAGATTATTCAAAAGGGTTTTTATATACATGCAAATGATATTGCAAACACCTGTGATGTACTACAGACACTTAGGGGGTCTACACGCCAAAGAGTATATACCTCAATGAAGATGTAAACAAAACGAAGAAAAAAGGAAAAAAAAAGAAAAAAAGAGGGCAGTTTAATAACTTTCATGCTCTTAAAATGATGAAATGACTAATCCTAAGAGAGTTGCTTCGGGGAACATAATTTAAATTGATTCCTGGCCCACACATTACACTTAATTTTAAAATTCTAATTAATTTAGCACTAATTCAGTTTCTGCTGTAATAGGTTATGTTATTCCATATCACAGCTGTGTTTTCAATCAGGCGGCCTACAGAACTACTGTTTCTCATGCACATAGACTGTCCCAAATCCTCGCAAATTCTCTTTGCCTCACTTTGCATTCATAGCAAAGGCCAAAAGGGCTTCACGATGCAAGAAAGCTTGTAAGCACCCATCCCAGGAAGGCTTGTGGAAAAGCACCCTATCCATTATTTCAACCACAACACTTCAGGTAAGTAATTTCTTTTCCTCCCTTGGTTATTCAACATAATCTGACATCTTTCAGTCCTTCTGAACCTCCTATATTTTTCAGTGCTCATCAGCAAGTTTTTAAAGACAGAGTAATGGGAAAAGTCATGGAAACAACATCTCACTCACGGGAACAGAAACCAGAACAAGTTTTCAGTCATGTTTATACAATGTTTTGAATCAAGAGTGTCTCTCTCTTTTGCAGTTGGGAACTATTTTACTCCTACAATAAAACTACCACCATGAATAAGAGCAGACATTCCAACAATGGATTCCCAAACTTCTAGACCTAGGAGGAGTAATCATCCATTTCCATTTCTACTTTTCATGCTCCATTTAAATTTACATCCTGCCTTCTGCAGAAACACTGCCTTTCTAATTCCCCTTCTTTTTTTTCTTCCTCTTTATGCAAGTCTGAACACCCTAATGGTAAAACTCTGCTTACACAGATAAGGTCGCTCTCAGGTGAATTGCTCAGAGCACCATCTAAAATTGCCTAAGCCCAAGGGATAGGGAGAGTCTTCCTGTACTGGTTTTCAACGTTGCCATTGCTTCTAAAAAGCACACACCACCATAGGGGAAACTACAAACCAAACTAAGCTGTGCACAGAAATAATACCTCCAGGAGCTACAAAATGGGCAGGCAAACCTTCTCTTGCACTTAAATCTAAAAGCTATCTAACCCGAAGAGATTTTTGCTGTATGTTTGGTTCAGAACAGGATTTCACCAGTCATCTTATGGCTGATAATCTGGAGACCTTCAGGTGTGTAATCTTTGTCTTTTATCACCACCATCATTTCAGCATCTCAAAAGCACTAAATAGCTGATCCTCACTCAACATGAGTTATGTGAACTGGAAGCCTACAGCACAGCCAGGGACCGCAAACAACTAGTTCACCTTTTACATATAGTCCAAGCAAACCATTACCACCAGAGAGACAGGTTTACTCTTTGTCTCCCAGAGTGTGCTTATCAATTAAGCTCCAGCACCAATATTTGCTTTTGTTGGTTGGCCTTTTCCAGTTTTTGGTTGTTTTTTTGTTTGGGGGTAGTTGGTTGAGGTTTTTTGCTTCTTATTGCTTTTTTTTTTTTTTAAAAAAAAAAGAACACCTATGCAGCTTGGTCTCCTGAAGCATATGAAAAACTCTAGCACAGGATCTTTCAAAGCATGTATGAAATTGTAAAGGCTCAATTTATCACAGAGTTCACATTTTATTCTATATTAACAACTGAGCCACTTGTAGCATCATTTGTAACTTCTAACACCCACTGTTAGATTGCCACGTGCAGTTTATAGGCTGTTCTACCTATCATCAGCAGGGAGGTGTTAAAGACCAGGTGCTAAGCTAACTACTACTCAAAGCTTAAAATTGGAAGTTACCTGAGCATAATGCAAAAGTTTCTCTGTCGCATCAGGATCTTTGTTCCAGATTAGATTCTCACACAGCTGTAGCAGTTCCTTGTGGATATCATCATACACTGGCAGATTCCCAGCATTCACAATTCCCATGTCCATGCCATACTGAAAAAAACCCATACAGAATCCCCCAGTCAGGGCTGTCAGACATAGCTCTGCACATCTGCCAAGTGCAAACATATGGAAGCCAAAAGCACATCATACTTTAATTGCGTGATAAAGGAACACTCCATGCATTGCTTCTCGAATGGCATCCATTCCTCGAAAGGAGAAAGACAGATTGGAAAGACCTCCACTTATCCTGGCTCCCGGCAGTGTTTCCTGCAGGAATTACACATAGATTCTTAGAAAAGTGGTTTCCAAAAAGGAAACCTAAGCAAAACATTCAGTCCATAAAACAGTTGGCCCCTGAGCTGCGATGTATTGGCCATACTCCCTTTTTCTCTTCCCTGTTACAGATCCTTCTAGTTACTCAAATTCATAAAAAACAATTCAAATTTCTGTAGAAAACTATACAAGTAAAAGGAAAGATCCAGCCTAGTTATGAGCAAGCAACTACCATGGTTTCCATAGTCATAGGTGCTATTCTAAACATAACAGTCCTCCCACAGCAGCATTCCAGATTTTTTCCATGCAGACCTACTTATGGTTCTGCCATCCCCCACTCCTCTGGAAATGGGAGCAGCCAACCTGCTCACCTATCTCAGGAGCAGGCTGTTGCTTAGTAGCTACCTTCTCAAGTGCAGCCTCCCTTCCAGAAGCCCTGTGGGGTGTTCAAGCCCCAGACTGCTACTGACAGAGCATCTCCAGACCAACCAAATTGCCTTGTGAAATGCAAGAGTGCAGCTTCCTTGGCTATATTCAGGTGATGCTCTTCACTGCTGTACTTGCTTACAGACATTTTGGCTAAATAAAGAGTCAGGTTATTGCACAAATCCCTTCTACAGTAACAAAAATTTTATTAATTTAAAAAGGCAACTTTCACATACCTTCAAAGAAATCCCTTTAGCTAGAACATGAATGTGATTGTTACCTCATTTAATTAATATAGTATATTTACAGTAGAGCTAATGGATTGAAATATATTTATAGAACTATTTGAAGTTCTTCTACTGGAAATACAACAATATTGAAGAACGGCTGCACTTCAGAGGAATAGCCTCCCTTGCTAATATAAAACGTGTATCATTTTGCAGCAGTGGGGGTTTTTTGTTGTTGTTTGGGGGTGGGGGGGTGTTTTTCTGTTTTGCAGTGGTCTCAGCAAAATACTTCAAGTTAAAATAAGCTTACAACTCACTTTTATGATTTTAGTGGCATTGATAAAATTCATGGCATACAGGTTATGTTCTTCCATTCCAGTTCCTATGGTCAAAATATTAGGGTCGAATATTATATCATTTGGATTGAAGTGCACTTTTTCCACGAGGAGGTGATAAGCTCTGGAACAGATTGCAATCTTGGTTTCTGTCTCTGTTGCCTAGTGGAGAAAAAGAATTCTGACATGAAGCTTACAGCCAACACAAAAAATAAACTCCCCAGAAATCATTTATGGTTCCAGTGACTCAAGACTGAGAATTGGAACATCACAAATATTGGAAAAGAATTCTATATAAAAGAATTTTGTATTAAAAATATCACCACACCTGTACCTAGAGTTTTGATTTAACTCATTAAAAACAATTTTTTTCCTCAAGATGTCATCATCCTACGAAAAGTTTAATATGTGTTTTTTGACATAGCTAAATTAATTCACAAAGATTCCACTCTCATGCAAAACTCAGTTTCTGAACTAAAAAATTCTACGAAGGAAGAGTTCAGCATGGCTGAATAGCAAGAAAGACGCTCTTGTGCTAGCAGAGCTACACTTAGAGCAGTACTTGGATTCCTCAAACGTGAGCAGCATAAGAAATGCTTACATATCGGGGTCAAAACTATAGCTAAGACTATACAGACCTCTTTAAATCACTTGTGGCAGTGAAACAAAACAATTTTGTCTTGCACAAGAGTAAGAAAGCCTTGCGCTCTAGAAGAAAGATACCTCTCCTTTAAAGTGGTACTCACCTGCCCCACTTCATCAAAAGCCATGACAACCACAGCTGCTCCGTACAACTTAATTTTCCTTGCTTTCTCCAAAAAGTCTTCCTCGCCTTCCTTCAGACTGATGCTGTTCACAATGCATTTCCCTTGGCAACATTTCAAACCTGCTTCAATCACTGAAAAATTTGAGGAGTCAATGCATAACGGCACCTGTAAATAACAGAGAAGTAAGCCAGGGGAATACATACAAGTTGTGACTTAGAATTCCACATGCTGTTTGCCCATTTGGACACAAAAACGCACACAACATTAATCAGCATTTATGAATAAAAAGTTTCCAGATGGTATTTGTAGATTCACTTTGCTTTAAATGCAAAACTCAGAACAAATTTAACTCAAGAGCTTCTATGGCAACTCCATCACATATCATATAGAGACCTCTACTTCCCCCTGTATTGTCTTGTGTTTCTGAATTAGATACTCATTTTTAAAGAATGTACATTGCAGAAGTAAACCGTCCCATAACCATAGCAATTTTAAGTTTTGTGGAAAGCAATACCATTAGGCACTGCCAATATATAGATAATGGCTCATAAATACTGCAAAAGAAACCTGCATTCTGCTTTTCTAACATATAGCATATATTTAGCTGAAATCAGATAGAGAATGTTAAAACCTTTGTCTCCCCCAAAGGCTTTCCTATTACAGTACCTTTTCCTCTTGTGGAACACCTACATCTGCTAATTAAGCACCTAAACTAGTTACTAAATCAATCAATATCAAAATTTTCTGAAAGGCTATTTCCAACTCGATAAAATGTTCTTTATTGTGCTTTGGAATGATTCAATTACAACCTTTGCAATATCAGGTTCTGAAGAAATCAAGTTACAAAATCTGGTCATTGCAGCAGGGCCATCCAGCATCCCATCATCCATATTGATGTCAAGAACCTGGGCTCCCATTTCAACTTGCAATTTGGCTACACTCAGGGCTTCCTAAAGAAGAAAGTAAAAACCCAAAACAACAGTCAGTAGAAAAAAGCCTAGTCGTTCTCAGGATAACATTTTACTTCTCCAAAATAAGCATGCAGCCAGAAATTTAAAAATTTATAAGACATCTCATAAGAGATTAAGGAAACGGTCTGTGATGTACAACAACATACAAAAGTTGTTAGTATGGCACAACTGATAACTAATTTGTTCATAAAAACATGACACTAGAGACCTAATGTGCTGGTAGTGTCACTGATTTGAGACAGTTGGTCATATGCTTAATTGAATGATTTAAGATTTGCATGGTAACAAGGACTTCTGACTGCACAAGATTACAGGAAAACAGTCTCTGTGATGGTATGAAAGAAGGGTCTTGCATCACAAGCTCTGCTGCTTTATAACACAGGGTACTTGATTTTTGGAGGTTGGTTGTTCCACATTTTTTCCAGCTGCAGAATAATCACCAACTGCTAAGAAGGAAATACTAAGGCTTTCCCTCCGGCCCACATAATTATCTGAACTCCCGTGTCTGTTTGCTTTCTCTTTTTTGTCACTCTGCAGACTGAGGAGACAAAAAAGAAAAAGGTTTTTAGTTGCTCACAGTCCCTAACAACCTGTGTTTAAAGCTCTCTTTATTTAATAGGTCTAACCTGATTCATTACTTCTAAGAGCTTAAAAGTCAGACTTCCTAAAAAACAATCTAAGGCTTTAGTCTTGATTGCATCAACTAGAACAGCAGAGCATACTCTGGGGCAGAGTCTCAGCTCTTAAGAAATGTCACCTTTCTATTTGTTTGAATGTTACAGTAACAATTTACACAAGTAAGGAATCAGCCCTCCAGCCTTTTCATTTCTGTCCTGCAGCTGTTTCAAGAAAGCAATTACCTTCTAAGCACCTTTTTCTGTAGCAACTCACACATAGCATGCTGGAGCAAGCCAGTGACGAAAGTATATAAAGATTAGATGCAACCACAATGCTGACCAGGATTGGAAAAGGTAGAGAAAGAGATTGAGGCCTGCACAGTGCCACCCAAGTGGCATCCCAAGTCAGATGTACCCCACATGTTGGAAGGGAGGGATTACATCCCCTTTCCTTCCTCCCTCCTCTGTAAATCCATCCCTAGATACAGCACAGACCAGGACATCTAAACCATCATCAGCTGTGTAACTTAATTCAAAACAGAAAGTTACGTTTCCTCTAACACTTGTCAAAAAAACCCAACCCAAACCAAAAAAAAACCCCAGCCTTGTAAAACCCTTCTCACAGATTTATTAGCAGCTGGTAAGTACATAAACAAAGGACAGTGAGAAAGTAAATTCTGTTTTCTTACTCTTGTAGCTGGTGTTTTGTGCCAGCAAAACAAACAACTAATAACAGCGCAATGAATGGAGCAATGAAAAATCAGAGCATCAGCTATAAAGATTATTGTTACAACATATACTTCATAGTTGCCTGCCATGATGAGTTTAGCAAACTTCCGTGATCCTGCAACATTACAGCGTTCGCCAATATTAACGAAGTTGGTGTACGGCCCAATCCTGAATGGTTCCAGACCTTAAAAAGATATTTTTGCACATATTTGTAAAAACAGAAAAGAAAAAACTGTGTAATAAAGATAAAAATCCCTTTTCTAAACTGTGAAATAGAAGCATCTCTCTAATAATAATGATTTCTCAGCACATCAGGATGTGCACAAATCTAATGAGTAACTAGCAAAGAAATGCAATGAAACAACTTCCAACACACATGCCAAAGTTTTCTATCCTTCCTCAATGACAGTCAATAATTTACCTGACCCACAAAAAATAACAGCCAATTTGCCCAATATAAAATGACACACAGCTATGATTCTTTGGACATCTATGTGTATGCACATACACACCTTTTCGCAACTTCCAACTACGTTACCTCATGACCCTACCACCACCAGAGAAGCAGCCCACTGAATTGACTGACAAAGACCCCAGTTCAGAGAAACAAGCCAAGTGGGACCCTTGGGTAGCAGGCAACTAGAGGCAAACAAACCTTATGGCAGAACAGAATAAGCTAATGCATGAAACCACAGGCCAACCATGATTTGTTTAATTTATGCTAACTTGATTCAACTTTGAGATTAAAACACCAGACCAAAGAGAAGGTACTATATTACTTGGATACATGGCCCAAAGGCTTAAAAGAAGGCCTGGCTGAGGAACCTACAAATCTAGACTTTGCTAAAACAAAAGACATTCTAGACCCAGATGTATTGCTGGAACACTGTCCCAGTACAAGTGCATTGACATCTGAGACCACATATGGCAGTGCTCTCACAGCAGGTGAACAAGGATCTCATCCCAGCTCTGCCATCAACTGTAGTCAAATTACCTGATCTCTCTGTGCTTGACCCTACCCTGTTGCAAAGTGAGGACCAAGATACTCACTCACCATTACAAAGTGCCTGAGACTTGCAGAGTAAAATATGCTAGCTTGGTTATATTCTACAAGATTGTAATAAGATGTTCCATTAATCCTTTGGCCAAAGCAGTAAGATTTAGATCTGGTTATGCATCCATAAGCTTGCTGGATTCAGGCAGAACCACAAACTCACAGTGCCATTCTGCGTAGCAGAAAATGGCAAACAAGTTTATAAAGGAAGGTTGCATGAGCTATAAAGCTCAAACTGTTACACTCTGTTTTACCTGACAGCAGCATGTATCCTTCAGAGAGAGAAGGTGGAACACGAGGCTTACAGAATTTCACAGCTTCAGCAATTTTCCTGAATTACAGAAAGAAGAAAGTAAATTTTTTCATTAAAATTAAACCACTCCAGACAAGATTCAAACAGAATATACTAGACATATACCTACGTCTCCAATTTAGCCCTGTAGCAGACAAGACTAATTAGCTAGTTTCACTTTGCGTGGCCCAAGGCAAAAACATACTCCCAGAAGATCCTATCATAGCTATTTGCAGGGAATGTACAAAGCTGAGGATTTATCAAATATAGAATGTGAGATACTATGCCAATGGGATACATGATGGATACCAGAACCAGTCCTCAACCACACTGTTTCTTACCATATTCATGACTTGCTGAGCAATTGTTGATGATTGCAGGGAAAAAAAAACCCAACACAAACAAACCCCCAAAACCAAAAACAAACAAACAAACAAGGGACCAACATTGTTCTGTGCTGAGTCACATTTCTCAGATGCCGGAATGACTTGTGGTGTTGACATTCACTTTCTCTTCGCGCCAATCAGGAATGACACATGGTGTCCTCTACATGTTCACATACCACCTCTTCCCAGTTTGTAAAATGAATCACAAAAGCCCCTGCCCTTTCAAGCCCAGGTGAAAAAGGGACGTGAGAAAGAGATGAAATGCTCCTTCTGACTGGCCAGGACTAGCACCAGCTGTACAGCACTCCCAGATCTCCTGTTCAGACATTTCTTCCCCACACCTACCTTCCTTCTACCATCAAAGGAAACTTTAAGTTTCCCCTTGTGGCTAAGGGTGCCAGAAAGAGAAAGACCGTACAGCATACGGGAGCAGAGATGGGAAGTCTATTCTATCCAACAGCAAAGAGGGAGGAATACTTCCACAGCAATTTTAGATGACAAAACAGCAGAGGTGTAACCCTTGTTTGAACCATGCCTCTACTCATTCTTCACAATACATACAGCTATGAAAACCAGGTTATTTCTACTCCATATATTGCTGCTATTGGCATTCAAGTGATCCATCTTTTCAGGAAACTCTAAGACAAGCCATGGAATATTGCTTCACAGAAGCTGCACTTAATTTACTTCCCAGTGCACCTAAAGTTGTAGCTCATGAGGTACCTGATATGTGCTGGTGTAGTACCACAGCAACCTCCAACTATGTTGACCAAACCATCCAAAGCAAAATTCTGTAAAAGGGAGGGAAAAAGAATTTTGTTTCAAGTTAATAAAGGTATCTTTTATACATATATTTTTTTAGATATACATTTATATATTTTTTTCTCCATATGTTAAGCAATTCAGGGGGATCACAAGAAAAAAAAAAATTAATCAGTACTATTTCTTCTCTTTAGGATTTGTTTTGAGATGTGGATTCCCAAGGCTAACCAGCAATTTCAACACCTAATTTTAAGAAACTACATTTGAAACTGGCCTATTTTATACTGAAACCCCAGCTGAAAATTTGGATGAGTATCAAAAACTAGTCATACTGTATTATAAAATGGAATTAACGTGCAGCAGATACTGCATTCTTGCTGACACATTGCAGCTTCAGCCACACAGTTCTGTCTTGCGCAGATCAAGTGCCACATAGAAGGACATCCTGCACTGGAACACCACCACCATCAGCGGTTCTTATACACACAACAATGTAAAATTCTGCCAAGTTCAGAAAAACCACTCAGCTTTCTGAACTCCCAAATGTAAAAGGAAGGACACAGGAGAGCAAATGAGTAACATCCACAGATGTTACTGCAAGAAAGGTTCATGAAAGTAATTAAGGTTCTCAGAGCTTCCCAAGTAGTTTTTCCTAACCCGGTATCTCAAATCACTATCATTCAGCAAATTACCTATAATCCAAATTACATGTAGAGCTATCGAGGGGACGGGACTTGAAAACAACAAAACCAACAAACCACAATACTGTAGCAAATACACATAAAATACAAGCAAAGAATTCTAGTCTACTAGTATGTCAAATATGACTCACTCACAAGAAACATTTCGTACCTTTATATGCTTGGCAGTCACTTCTGGAGTTTCATCATAACCACCAAAAGTATTGGGAAGACCTTGAAACGTAATTTTTCTAGTATTACAATTTGTTTAAAGCCCACAAGAACAGAATTAAATTCCATAAAAGACATACTTAAAGTAGCTACACTTGTATGAGGACTAAAATACTCATCACCCTTGCAATCATTACTCAATAGATTATTAATTATGCAAGAGAGCATTCTGGGTTCACTGTCACAGAACTAACAACAGTTACTTTCAGCAGTTTAAAATATTCTTAACCTCTTTCTAACAGTAAAAACAATCACCTTTTCAAGCTAATTGAACTCTATCATTGCTAACAAGATGGAATGGTTTAGTGACATTTCATCTCCCTGTAAGCACAGGAATATGTGCACCAACACACCTGCGTTGGGGTAACAGATGATGTAGGCTGTTGTACATTTTCCAATTGTTTCAATGAATGGTCGCATTTCAACGGCCCCTAAAGCACAATTTAAGCCAATACTGGAAAATAAATTTTCAAATATTATTTTGAGGTAAAAAACACCTTTTACACACAAAACAGACAAATGTTAGTGCTGGCAATTGCTAAGTCCTGCAGTCCTCTACAACATAACCAACCTGATCTCCAATTTCTTTAATCATCAGCATCAATACAGCAAGACTGTGCAAAAGGTGGCAGAAAAACGCAAGGGGGAAGGGGCTGGACTGAATTGAACTGGGAACAGTAAATCAAGATTTCATTTCAAAATCCTGGAGGAAAGTGGCAGCATTTTGACAGCAACTGCAGCAACATGACGGCTCTGTATTTTCTAGGTGAGAGAGAGAACAAGTGGAATGAGAATGACAGACCAGAAAGGAGATTTGTGCTACAGGAAGAAGTATGAAAAAAGGTTGAAAAAGCAAGACCTGCTTCAAGCTGCTAAATCATCGTTTTCTTTTAAAATTATACATAAATTATGTCAACCTTGGAAGAAACCAAGTGCCTCCCCCAAGATGCCTCAGGGCAGCCCTAAGCTTGGGCAACTGAATCTGCTACCTATTAGTAACCAAGACAGCATGAACAAGGTTCTCAAACAATTTTACCAGTATATGACGTACAATCATGTTTTCTTTCATTCAATGACAGATACATAAACGTGACTTGCACTCAAAATGTCTAGACTGATATTAAAAAGGGAAATATCTCTTTCAGAAAGTACGTGAGAGATCTTTTACATTATGTTTCCTGATCACTCTGCACCATTCTAGAAACCATCTTATGAGCTCTGCAAAACTCATAAGGTGCTCACAGTGCTGCTGGAAGAGGAAGATGTAAAAAAGATTTCTCCTTTCCTGGAGTAACGGTCTCAGAGAGGATACAAGCTAACCCACTTAAACAGAAATGGGTAACAGCCCCATCTCCCAACTAACTGAGCCACAGAGGCTGCCTCAGAGATAGCTAAGTTAATAAAGCGCACACATGCTCACTTAGTTTCCCAGAGGTCAAAAGCAATAAAGCCCTGCACAGGACTGGGAGCACAAAATGTTTTTGGTTTTTTTTTTTAACTTTTCTCCTGTTTCCAAGGAGTAGGCAGGGGCTTGGTAACTGCACAAGTATTAGCACCAAGTGCTTGCAGCCAGGTTCACTTGTAGGACAGAATGACAAATCTTTGAAATCTGAGGGGCTCACAGCAACATCCCAAACCAGGGCCTTGAATATCACACAGTCACATACTAAGACGAAACAATACACAAATCCCTTCTTCCAATAGCTTAGGGGTGGGTTTGGTTTGGCTTTTTGTTTTGTTGGTTTTTGGGAGGGGTGGAAGAGCACAGATGTTTGTTTTTTCAAACAGCCAACTCTACCTTCTAAGTGTTTTTTCTAATGCATCTTATACAGGCCATTCTATTTAAACAGAAAAACTTTAAAAAACCCTTTTATTCTCATTTACCCATTCAGTGTTTACACACATTTAAATCCTTCATACAGATCCTCTGGATACAAACAGCATGCACAGGGAATGCATAATTAATTAGAGCAATGAGGTTCTGGAATTTATTTCAAAGTGGGGGCTCCTCCCTCAGGATTTTCGAAGGAAAGCAAGGTGAGAATAGTTAACAAGATTGTCCTTATCAAATGCAGATGAATGCAATGTATTTCAAGTCATTCCATTTACATACTTCCAGCTCACACTCCCCACACCCTCTTTTTAAGCTCTCTCCTGTATTAGGCAGCTTCATCTCTCCCTTCCACATTTAATATTCACCTGTGTCTGGTTCTGAGTACAAACTCACCTGTCACTCTCTTTACCTTACCACAGAAGTACTGTAAAAGCAGCTAGCATACTCAGCAAACAAGCACTTCTTGATGCTCTCACTTGACTTACTGGGTACTGGCCCTCCAGATTGCCTGAATGATTACCCACCACAGGGGTTGCTGACAAGTATACCGATGAGCACACCACCATCCAGGCATTACCTGTTTCAAAACTGCCACATCAAACTAAGCACAGACATGCACATTTATTCAGAAACAAAAAAATAGCTTCTGTGGCCAGTATCATCACCCCATAGCGCTCAACAGCATCATGAAAGAAAACATTTGAGAAAAGCAAACAATTAACCATGCCTTAAAAGCCAGCAGCCTTGAACCAGATTTCTGGTATGCTATCCCTGCTACCCTAGTGTAATAACCATCACACCCTCATCTTAAACATCACCTCCCTCCCTTGCTCATTTCTTCACAGCAGTCACGCATCAGCTCCTGTGAAACCTAAGGAACCACAAAAAACACATTAGGGCCCTAAACTTGGTGGATGTCGTCTTAATGCTACCACAGTAGAAACAATCACAGGATCTGAAATAACACAGAGGGAACTTATGCCACACACAAGCACCCTTCATAGCAAGCAGCTTGCCACACGTCTTTCAGCACTTACTAAGCACAGTTCATGAGTTTCTTAGCTATTATCTATATCAACCAGACACAAAGCGTGCACTTTTTTTGGGGGGGCACTCCAAACCAAACTGACTTAAGTACAACACATCACCCTAAACAGGACATAGAAAACCCAAATGGAAACACGTGAGCACATACAACATGATCCCTAGGATACTACTATTAATCAGCTTTTTCACAACCCTAATGCCACTCGTTACCAATTTGGCAACGGAAACAACACTAACTGCAATCTGCTCCCGCAACTAAAACCCTTCTGCCACAGTGCAGTATAGCAGCCTTTGCATAAATGAGAAGCAGGCCCTAAGCATTCAGACCCCTAAGATAGCTTTTATGAAATATGGTTTAATAAATTCTTGATTTCTGCTCCAGTGCCCTTCTCTCCTCTTCAGAAGCCAGAGACTTATAAGCAAGATTATCTGAGACAGACTCATGCCAAATATGGATCACTAGGTTGTGATGCTGAGAGAAGGAGTCAGCTACCACCCTGTTCCAAGAGGCTCCATATGTTACTTCTGGAGCACCGTCTGCTCTGGGAAAGTGGAGCCTCAAGGGCAGTCAGGAAAGCTGTGAATGCAGTCTTCTGCTTTTGTATCACTGAGATGACAGATTACGTGTTTTAGCTGGAATTTTGTTGTAAAAACAAACAATGGCTCATCACAATGCACATGGCATGCACTGCTAACAGTGAATTAAATGTTTTCAGTTAGAATATTCTAGGAGGAAGAAAAAAAAAAATCTATTTCCGGTGTACGTATTTGTGTGAAGAACCAACCTGAGAGAAGAAATGGTAAAGAGGGAAGAGGAGGCAAGGATGAGGTAGAGTAGAGCATAGAAACACAGAAGAGAGGAACAGAGAACAGTATTCAAATTAACATGCAAAACCTCTCACAATGACCAAAATCTGCTATATTATGCATTTCCCCAGATCTTAATCTCATACTTACTTCAAATTTTCTGCCTGAACAGAAAAGAATGCAAGGAAATGGAGGCATCAGGAGCTCTCAAAACAGCAATGCACATTCTTGAGAAAAACACTCAGGGAATATATACATTTTTGTCACAGTTTGGTAAAAAGAACACTGGCATTAAATCTTATGATTTGCTCATTCAAGTCACCCTGAAACATTCTGAGCTGGCACTGCTTCCCTCTAAGAACGAGATGTCAGCCCTGCTTATATCAGGAATTAGCTCCTTGCACAATCTGAGACAGTAGGAGATGGCAAACTACAGTTTCAGGATTTTTTTTTTTAATGCTTGGACCTAATTGTGATTTCATTGACTGTTGCAAACACAAAACCTTCCATTATTTAGAGCAATGTTTTAAAAATTCAGCATTCTTTGGAAACATAATTTCTGCTGAGGGAATGATTATAGAACACGTTAGCAATACATATGATTAAATATGATCAGTTAGTATAGCTTCAAGCAAGGAGTTAAAATAGAAAAGAATCACAATCTACAGATAACTTACTAAGAGAAAGATACATTTCCTTACCAAAGTGGCTTACTGTGGGAAACACTAATGACAAATGCCTCTCCTGTCTGGCCTGAGAGGGTACGCCCACTTTTATCCACAATGGTCCCAGAAACCTGAATATCAATTGAACACAGGGAAAGAAGAATTAAATTAACAATAAAAACAAGAATTTAAATGGCTGAACTGCTAAAAGTCAAAGCAGAGGGACCTGCACTCCACCCAAAGTGATGAGGCACAACCAAACCAGAAAAATTAAACCCTTTCCTCCCTATAAACATTTAAATATTTAACTAGGGAAAAGGCAAACCTTTGACCAGTTTTCTTTCTCTCTCTTCCCCCCCGCCCCTCAGGAGGAGAAAAAGAAAAAAGGGGGGGGGGGGGGAGAAATATGAGAGAAAACTACTATGAACCATTCAGCAACAAGGTAGCATTAGTACCATGGTATCATTCTGATGATGGCCTCTAAACCAATCTGCAGTGGTCACCTGTTCAGGCAGCTATCAGCAGTCACAGCTCCTCTCCTTTCCTCCTCCTTCTCCCTACCTCCCCCTTTATGTTATTTCAGGTCTCAGGACTACTATTAGGTTGTTTGGGGGCAGGAGGTGGGGGAAGGCAGGGGCTGGCCTTAGAACCAAGTTACTCCTTTGGCCACAAGAGAACATCAGATGTTGCAACTTCATAGTCAAGATAGAAGTCTTAACCTGTATAATCGTACCTCTTTAGTACTATACAGGGAGAGATGTGCAAATAATAAATAGTGTCTTGACCCCAACTAATGACTACGAAGTTGAGAATTCAGGAGGCATTTGAATGAGCCAGGAAAGCATTCCCAAGTCTACAAATCTTTTTTCCAGAAGATGCAATGAGTTTCGAAACCTCTGTGCAAAGGTAAATCCGTTATTTATTCCAAATCATGCTTTAATATTAACACTACTTTCCTCCAAACCACTCAGGCAAGGGAGGTGACCAGTGTAATCCTAGAGAGAGCTGTACTGAGGGCTGTACTTCTCAACATATCTGAACCGTAAAGAGAGCAGAGAAGGAGGCAGCCAAGCTCACTGACCACTCTGTCCAGGACAATGAAGACAAAAAGTCAGCTCTGTGTAGTCAGAAAACTCTCAATGCTAACTGGCTTGAATGATAAAAATGTGGAAACTCATTGCTGATCAAGTACAAAGTTGTGAACACAGGAAAAATTCTACATAATGACATCTCCAAAGTAGTCTTTACTGCTCAAGAAACTAATATGAGAAACAAAAGAAAGTTTTGTAAATGCAATTTCAAAGCTCACTAGCAGTAAAATGTCAGGAACTACAAAGAAAGAAATGGACAAGGCAGAAAACATCACTAGGATATCATACAAATCCCTAATGTCTGCACTTTGACTGCTGTATGCTATTCCAATTCCCCTCCGACTCGAGGAAGTGGAAAATAAAAAGGTGACAAGAATAATGAATGAACGGTATGGAGCAGCTGAATAGACAAGGACCCTTCAGGAAGAAAAAAGATGACTAAAGGAGGTTCTCACAGAGGACTATAAATGCCATGACTATGCAGCAAAGGGAATGTGGAACAGCTGCTCACTGTCACTTTCAAAAGACAAATGGCAAGACACAAAAGAAGTTACCAGGTGGAATGTCCGAAAGTAAGCAAGCTTTCAAACCAACACATTCATAAGATGCAAAAGTTACTGACAGATTATTTTGTGGATGCCTAGGTCCCACATAAGTTTGAACATAGGTTCAAGGAAAGAGTAACCACATTCAAGAGAAAGGTATGAACAGATACAAACTGCAGATCATTTAAAAAAACTGCCATCTCAGCTAATTCACAAATCAACCTTAACTATATGTAAAATATTAAATAAATAATATATACTTACAAATATGGGTCGGGGAGCATACTCTTCCTTAAACAACAGCTGGAGTGCAAAAAGAGCTGCCTACAGAAGAGTAAATTGCAAAATATTAATGGGTGTTTCAGGAGTTCTTCAGAGTGTTGGATTTTTTGTTTGTGTGGGTTTGCTTTTTTTTTTTTTTAAATATTTTTTAATGGCTGTTTATGCAACTTGCTACCTCATATGGCCTGCAAGAACTTACTACATTCAAGAGGTTTTACTCTTAACACCTTCCAGATGTTCCAAAACACATTTTGGTAACAAGTATAAAGGAAGTACCATGGAGTAACCAAGTAAGACCAAGACTACTCTGAAACCCAAATCACATCGGCATGTACTTCTCCCTCACATCTGCAGCACAACCCCCACACCAAACACACTTGTAGGTACTATTCTCAGTACACATTCACTGCCCTTGAACCCGTTTAGACACGCAGCTTGCAAAGGATTCTAACCACCACAAACTTTAACAGTAGGACTGCTGTAACCCCTTGGAAGATCCTGAAAATTTCCTGCCTCCTTAGGGTAAGGAAGTTGCATGCGAACATGAGCTCAGCCCTATGTTAAGCCTATAGAGTCCCAGCCAAACCTCCATGATGCCTGGTCAAATCTGCAAAGGGCAAGTCACGTCACTGCACACGTTAATTAGCCTCTGGCAAAAGCCTAAAGAAATGCTGTGTTGCATATCCAGCCAGACTTTTCCACGTAAAATTGCAAGACAGTTTTAAGCATCCTAACAACTCCACCACCTGCTCTGAGCAATTATTAGATAAAGAAGGAGGTGTCAAAGGCACATGAATTGTGGTATACTTCAACATTTTACTCCTCTTATTTTACCCTTCTAATCCTCTACTCCCAATTCTTCTTTTTTCAAGCTGATGGCAGAATGTCAGAGTCCCCAAGAAACCCACATTTTAACAGGACTGTCTCACAAGCCTTCCCACATCTACAATCAGATACACTGGACATTCCCTCTCCAGTGTGCATCACAAGCATCCTTTGGACAGACATGCTTACAGTGAAAAATACAATCACATGCATTTGGAGATGTTTTGCAATACAGCAGAGCTTCTGGGAATAAGCAGACAGCTGGCACAGACAGCCGGCACAGACAGCCAGAAAGATACTAACAGCACATATAAAAAGACAAAGGAAAAACTCTGGAAAAGGCTGATTAAAAACTATATCTCCTTACATTCTACCTGTTTGCTATCAATTGAAGAGTCTTTTCACGTATTTAGTAAGCAGTAGCTGATAGCTCTTACAAGTGCTATGTTAGATTTCCTTAGGTAGTACACCAAATACTTATATTACTCAGTATTTTTTTCCAAGAGTCTCACCTTGGCATTGGCTGTATCAAATATGGTTTCCACTAACAAGATATCAACTCCTCCATCCAAAAGTCCTTTGGCTTGTTCCTTATAGGCTTCAACCAGTTCATCAAAAGCTGTAACACAAGAATGGTGTTAATTTCATCTGGAGGTATCGCTTTCAAGACCGTCACCTAAGTTAAATCACTTGATGGTTATAAATACTTACTTATGTTCCTGTAATCTGGTCTCTCCACAGATGGTGACACAGAGAGTGTCCTGTTTGTTGGACCCATGGCTCCAGCAACATATCTCCTAATTCCTAAACCAAGACACAGAAAAGAACACAAGAATAACAAGAAAAACCCTAAACAACACAACCAAAAAACAATTTACCTCTGGTTTTACTATGACAGCCACATCAACACAAAATACCTCCAAGGACACCAAGACATGCGTATCATTCAGGGATGAAAAACCATAAAACAGGAAACTCCTGTCTTAAATCAAGAGTTTGATCAGCACCAGATTACCCAGCACAGCTGACTTATTTTGTTTTAATCCATCCAACAAGACGTTCAGTGTATACACACGAGATAGATAGAAAAACATCTACAAAAAGGGCAATTGGGTCAATTTTTCTTCGAAGTATCATTTGTTTCTGACACAGGAAGCTTCATTCAATTACTTCAAATGCACAGCACAGAACGGTCCTGACATTTTTCACTAGATAACCTGATTTGAATATTCTGGCCTGTATTCATAAAAAAACCTCAACCAACCAACCAAACCACACCACTTTTTTTTAAAGGGTATTTCAACTCTTACATTTTTATTGCATACTATGAATCACATCAGTAAGGTATTATCTGGACAGCAGCACTATTAGCTTGAAATATAGTATGATGCCAGAAAACAAGAGGAAGTTACTTGTCTTTGAAAGGCAGTATTGTCCACAGCAGTGTGAGCGAGCTATAACCCTCTCACGTAAAGCCTAGAAGATAAAAGACTGCACATTTACAGATGACGGTCACATACTAAGCACATTCCAGTAGCTGCCGAGTAACGTCAAAGCAAGAGACTTACGCTTGGAGTAACTGGCAATCCACATTTACCTACAATCAGCTATCCCAATTCTGTAGTACAAAGACATGTTCCATACAAACCTAAGTAACAAACCATGCTGAATTTGTTTTCTCTAAAACATATCTGAAAGATGTGACTCACACACAGTCTAATATAGGCAGGCATGGGACAGCCATCCTGCAGAATGCACTAAGGACCAGATCCTGCAAACATGTTGAAATTAGTGAGATATGAATAGAGATGTGAAATTGCTACAGTGTGCACGTCCGCAAGTGAAGTCCCTGTGATGTAAACCATCAAGCTATCCTCTAGTTAGCAACATTTCAAAGACTGTAGCAAGAGAGTCAAAACCACAACTGAATAAGAAATTAAAATAAATATTGCTTACCGGTCTGAGCTGTAACATCATCTGCTGCTTTTCTGGCTACCTGTGCAGAGACTCTGTTTAACCGATATGCCTAGAACAATTACAGAGAATTACTGAATAACCTTTAATTCAGTACATCATAACTCATCCTCAAAGGCACACAACACTTCCATTCAGTAGCTCGCGGCACACTCTGAAGTCTCCCTAAGCCATACAAATACATACAAGCACTGTTACAAAACCTCAAAAGGGACAGCTCTATACACCTCAGCAACAGAGTTACACGGCAGGTCTCATCCCACATACACCGCAGCCTACAGCTGCTAATCATAAAATTTCATTCTGTAAGGTACTGATTAAATCCTGCTGAAGTTAACAGAAGCTGAAGAACAGGACTTTGAAGACCAAATTAACCTACTTCTAAATTAACTTTTTACTCAAATAGCATATTTCCAAGTATTTTATTTCATATTTCTCAAAACAATACATAACACAGAATACGTATGACAAATGCATGCTTGAAAGGTCTTCTACATACACCAGCACAAACCACACATAAATTACATCCTAGAAAAAAGCAGTTCCATTGTGGCATTTGGTAAGTTGGAAGGACTGAAGCAAAACATCCCTGTTCACAGAACTGAGACATTCTGTGAATACTCAAGGAAAATCCAGGACAAATTATTATTGCCTGTGCCTTCATCAACAAGAGGCACAATACGACTGTCACACACAACAAGTACAATTGTCCACAGCAGAGGAAATGAGCTACAACTCCATCACATGGCTCAAGAGGCAGCATGCAGTCAATAAACACAACACCAACAGACTCTGGGACTAAGCCAATCTTGGCTGTCAAGACAAAAATCTTGATTAATATTTTAATGTGTAAATAGTTTAGCATTCTTACCAAATGCTCAAGGCCATAGTCAGCTTGTGCAACTCGGGTGCTGCTGAAAGTGTTAGTTTCAATGATGTCAGCACCTGACAGCAAGTATTCCTGTAAGACATGAAAGAAAAAAACTCCAAAACTTCCAGAATGGTGATATGGCATGAAAGCGACCCAATTACTTTGTCTCGTTCAGTTGACAAAAAGTCACAAATCGTCTCCTAATTCGAAGCAGATCAAACTTTGAAGGCCTTACTCAAAGGCACAAGGCTGAAGCAATAGAAGTGTTCCATATAACCAATTTTACACAGTTTGAGAGTCAGCCACACTTTCTAATAGCAGGTGACATTTATAGTCACCTCCGCCACTGAGTCCAGCATCTGGAACATATTCTAGATTTTTGCACAGGGACATGGTTGGACATAGTCCAACTGCCATCAGCAAGCAAGGGCTGCTGTGGGCAGACTCAGAAAAGGCACCAGTTAAACAGCAACAGAGGATTAGCAAATTTAAACATTCTGAAAGGAGCTGTACAGCACAAGAGCATACTGGGACAGAATACAAGCTTAGGAGAATTATGTTTTGTTCAGATCACATTTAAAGTTTAACTAACAGCCTAGATTCACAAAACAATTAAGCCTTCTGCTCCATTTTGGTTGTCTAATTCCCCCTGAAGTAAACTGAAATCAATGCAAACTGAAATATTTTTACAGATTCTCATCTGCATTTTTATAACCTCTATCAGTTGCCCTCCTCCCTCCCTAACACCTCTTTTTGATCAGGTTAACGCTTAGGTGACCCCTGCATATTCACAGAAATTAAGACATTTGAAGTGCTAGTAAGTCAAAAATACTGATGTGGCCATTAAAAATAAACCACTCAGATTCCCCTACAAGGAGCAGACAAGATCAGGGGGTTCAACAGAGCAAATAAAGTCTTGATCCAAACAAAGCAGAAAAGAATTAAATTTGCTTTAAAGCATGTTTTGCTGCAAACTAATATGCTTTCTCTCAACTCCTCCTGGATACATATGGAAATACCTACAAATAGCTATATGGAAATATACAAGTTCTTACATGTACACTAATAACCAAGTAATGAAGTTTTGGAAAATCATCTAGACTGAAGAAAGATGTTAAATGTGTACAGCTTTGTACTAGCTTTTGTTTAGTTCAGATCTCTCACTTTAGCAAAAGTCCTTCTACTTTACTGTCTACCACCATAAAAGGAAATAATACATTCAAAGCAAGACCATTTTTGCCTTTGAAAATACATCACATTTCTTACCACTGAATCTTCTGTTGCCAGACAAGGTACAGCTAACATTTACTTTTCAAGTTACTGATATCTGTGAGATCCCACTCACTGGACCATTTTAAAAAAAACAAAACAAACAAACAAACAAAACCCCAACAAATCACAAAACCAACAACCATATGTATAGTGGGATTATAGTTACTTCGTAGAAATATTTTCATCTATTATTTCAAGTTCTGTCCAATTCTCAGAAGAAATAACCACTGGTAGCTATAAAATATGAAGTCACCACCCATGGCTCAGAAAGCGCCTGACCCAAAATTTGCTGCAAGCATGGGGACCAGCACAGACTTGTTCTTTCCTTACACTCTTCCTAAAGCACTGACAACTGGCCATTGGAGGGACAATAGCAGGCTACAGGGCTTGACTCAATGCATTCATTCTCTAATCGCATCACTATTGCTCTGCTAAACCTGCAAAATTCAACTGTTAAACAAGCTTACCTGATTGGAACCACAAGCTATTATAAATTACCAGGTTCATGACCACTACAGCTCAGTTGACAGTCAAAGGACTGAACTCAATCTACAAATATTTCCTCCTGAAATTTTTACAGGTCAAAGACTCAGATTCTTTTCAACTCATCATTTTTAAAATCCAAAGAATGACAGTTAGAATGTAAATATAAAAATACAGATTAAATACCAAGTTTAACAAATGTAAGCCAATTATGATTCTAACCAATGAAATACAGATGTGAGGCTTCAAGTGAATATCAACTAGTTGCAATGCTATTCAAGCATTCCAATTATTACAGTAAGACCTACAAATAACTGCAACTCAAGAGATAAAAGACTTAGGAAGTTGGTTTATGAATTCTAATTGAATATAGGAAAATAATAAAATCTGTTTGCAAATTCCTAATGATCAACCCTAGACTGTTTTATTCTCTGGGCTACACATTAACATCCTAGGGAAAAACCGAGAATATTGAAGCACATATAATCATTAGGAAGCCCATATACTCATTAACCATGGAGAGGCCTGCTTCAGGCTGCCACATTTAACAGCTCTTTAATATACAATTATAGAAACATGCATCTAGAATTCAGATATGTCCTACTTAGATGCATTTCAAGTGCTGGTTGAGGAGGAAAAGAGAAAAAAAAAATCAGAATCTACAATTAGTAGAAATACATCAGGGACATAAGTCAAAAAGGGATTTAAAACCAACACTGCTTGGGTGACATCAGGAACCAAGACACGAATGCTGTGCTCACACAACCAGAACAGTCAAATCTGCTCATTCTTTTTCACATGGTTACCTAGCACTCTCTTCCCTATCCCCAAAAGACAAAGAAGAGCCAGTAGCCTGTGGCATGGAAAGAGGAGCGCAGAGGCCAAATTCTCCTTCCTTCTCCTGTCAAGAGACAGAAATCAGAACCACCTACCTTGTGTATGTCACAGATTATATCAGGTTGAGTTATACTGAGAAGGTCATTATTTCCTTTCAAAGGCCTGGAATGATCTTTAAATTCATGTCCTCGGAAATCCTCTTCTGACAGGGCATGTTGCTGGATCATGGTACCCATGCCTCCATCCAAAACCATTATCCGCTCCTGCAGAACCAATTCAATTTCATCTCCCATGTTCTTCTGTGGATCCGCTGTAAGAAAATAAATCCAATATTTAAGCAGCTTTGAAATTCCTTATCTATACACTTGTACAACCTGAGCTCTTCCCATTTAAGAAACAGTATAAAATAACTAATCCTCTACTGAAATCAAACAGTAATTTGTTTATTTCACCTACAACTCAAATCACCTGATGTCACGTAACAGCTGCATCTACCTAAATAGGATTAGACTCAATTGGTCCTTCACCTAAGTACAGTTACCTGCAAGTTACCTGCACACAGTCAGCTGCAGAAAAAAAAAAGTATCAAAAGTTCACAAAGGCATATATATCAAACTCTCTACATAAACTAGTCTCCAGCACTGAAAAGTGTGCTATTTCCAACACAGCATCTTTGTACCAGACACCGTACTATAAGTGGTACACGAGTGCAAAGCAGAAACCAATAAACTTAATTTAAAAAAAAAACAAACGCTACTTTAATTGCCTATACTGTAAGGATAGAGAAAGAGAAATAAACTGAGCAACCAAAACCAATTCTTCAACTGAGTCCCAAATTCACCTCTTCCTAGGATTAGAGTAGTAAATAACAATTTTGCACTTCTGTCAGTGAGCAAATGCCAAGATACACTGACAGATAATAGCCAGATTTTACTTTCTTTTGCACAAACACAGCAAGATCATCTTCTGCTCCACAAAAATGTCAGAAGAAAACAAATCAGGTGGGTCTCATCCTAATTATAAGATATTGGACAGGGTAAGTCTAACAATGATTGAAATAGAAAACCGTAGAAATTTCAGAGCTATCATTAGGAATGAAGATGCAGTATTGCAATGTTTTAAGATGCCAAACAAAGCCCATCCCAAACACTACACAGAGACGAAACTCTAATCTGAAATAATAAAAAAAGCAAAACAAACACCTCCAAACCCCAAAAACCCCAACAAAAGTAATCCTACTTTTCCTCTTCAGAACATAAGCAGAATCATTTCAGAATGAAGACACACATGCATATAGCAAAGTAATCAAACAGCCTCTTTAACAAAAACCCAATTTACAAGAGTGGGACCCCAATTATCATTCACAACCATGTAGATGAAAGAAGTGTCTTCATTGCTCTCCTCCATTCAGCTTGGGCTTACTCACTTTGAGTAAACATTTGGTTTGCATTTTGATTATGCACTATCATCAAAACACTTGTAAAAGCAAATTATTTCTGAAGCACAAAAATATCCTTACATCTCATTACAACTTACACACAGTAATACTTAAAAATCACTGGCAACTGCTAACTGATTTGACTTTTTTCCTTCTGCATTCTTGCAATGCAACTTCTGTTTTGTCGTCAGTACTGTTAAAAAAGAATATGCTGGAGAGAAGATGAGGCCAAGAGTTAAGTATTACAAGGTTACATTTATACCAGCACTCTGGAAAAACAGCTCTAAATCAGATGTAGTCTCAGCAAGAAGAGAAGCCAAATAAAATTTGCTCTATAATGAGTATGAAGCATTTGAAGGGAGATTAAAATACAAAAAAGGAAGCCACCCTCATTTCAAGCTGCAAGTTTTAACACCACACAGGCAGGCTCAGCAGGTTCTTATACAAGAGCTTAAACCTACTCACGTTAAACCATCAAATTATTCATAAAAATAAAATCAGTCCTTGAGCTAAAGGCTTTCAGAAGCAAGACCCAAAAAATTTTATCTGAAAGCATGCATGCAACGCAGACTTCCATGGAGCATGACTTATGCTTTGCAAGAGCTACAAGCCAATGAGACATATACATTAGAGCTTGCTTTTGCTTTAATGTAGCCTCCTAAGTCCACTCCTTGACATCAAGAGCTGCAGCCCAGACAGCTGAGCCAGGCCATCACAGCCCTCCCAGAACCAGTCCTCCTTTCTACAGGCTTCTGTTCCTTTTACCTACGTGCTTCCCAACTATCTTATCATACACACTGGGAAGCAAAGATTTACAGTCATGTTTGATTTTAAATTCTGCACCTCACTACTGTTTTGCTTTCTCTACAGGTACCTTGCTGAACAGATACTGCTTCAGTGTACAGTTTTCTGCTCATAGGAGCACAGACTTCTGCCTCATCTCAGCTCCCAGCTCTGCGAGAGCCTTACCCTGAAGAAGCTTTCCAAATCTGTGTTTCTTCAGCAGCACCTGAAAAAGCTGCAGGAAACAGGGTGGGAATCACGAAGGTGGCTGTTAGTCCCAGAGGTACACAGACTCTACGTTTTACAAACAGATGGCATAGCTCCAAGCCCACCAAAACCCAATTTAGCTGTCCTTGCTATGGATAATACTTGATTCTTCTTCCATCAGGAGCCTGCGCTACTTGAAGCTGTGCTCTGGTACACTGACAATGCAATTTTCAAGTTGGAAACAAAGTCTGCAGACAGGTCCAAAAAGACCCCACAAATCAGAGAGGATTGATTCATAAAGCCATGCTAGAAAGTGCTGAACTCTGCCCTTGGGAGAAAAGAAGGGAGGAGGCTGGGAGTCAGCTCTGCTAAACAAGTACCATCATCTTAATTCAGCATTCAACTCACATAATTCCCCTCTCCAGCAAAGACAGGGTGCAAGAGTTTGTTACAGAATAAATGAAAAAATGTTTGGAGACATTTCTAAGCAGGGAAAAATTAGGTCAGCCTTTTGTTGTTGTTTACAAAATCTGCTCCTGCCTCCACTCAGCCAAAGTTGATTAAAAATTTGTTTTATAAAGATCACTAGTGAGCTTTGGGAAATGGATTCCCTCTTCCATTCAGAAGTGTCCAGGAGAAAAACTGCCTCTATAGCTATAACAGAAATAGTAGTTGTATTGGGTCTGGCTGAGCTGGAGTTAATTTTCCCCACAGCAGCCCTCACAGTGCTGTGCTGGGTACTGGTAGCCAGAGAGGTGCCGATAACACACCGGTGCTTTGGCTACTGCTGAGCAGCGCTGGCACAGCACCACGGCTGTCCCTCCAGCATCCCCCTCACCAGGAGGCTGGGGGTGGGCGAGATCTTGGGAGGGGACACAGCCAGGACAGCTGGCCCAAACTGACCAAAGGGATATTCCATACCGTATGACATCTGCTCAGCAATAAAAGCTAAGAGAGAGAAGGAGGAAGGGGGCAGCACTCGCTATTTACGTTTGTCTTCCAGACCAACCACTATACGTACCAAAGCCCTGCTTCCTGGGAAGTGGATGGACATCACCTGCTGATGGGAAGTAGAGAATAAATCTTTTATTTTCCTTTGCTTCTGCACACAGCCTTTTGCTTAATTAAACTGCCTTTCTCTTGACCCATGAGTTTTTCTCCATCTTATTTTCTCCTTCCCCCCGCCCCTGTCCTGCTGAGGAATGATAGAGCAGCTTGGTGGGCATCTGGCCTTCAGCCAATGTCAGCCCACCACAGTAGCAAACCAGCAGCGGTAACAGGACCCAGGACCAATTACCTTGATTTTACACTCTACTGAAGCTTAAAATATAAAGCACATTACCACACAGCGTTCTAGGGCTGGAACTAGTTTAGCAGACCATACCAAGACAGAATAAAAGTGACTCAACAGCATTGGCTTGAAAGTCAATGGGATATGGAACACAGAATAAAAAGCCCTCATACCTTACTTCACTTCCCCAAGGTGAGAGATCACTTGAGCAAGGGAATTACTAGTCTGGCAAGGAGAAATTGTATTAGCTACAACTTTTACCCCTTGTAGATGTTTCCAAGTGCGCATAGCACACAAGGTGTCCCTCTGCTACCACTGCTCATGCCTACAGTCATCCTACCACTAACAATTATAAACTTTGCCCAATAGTAACCTTCCATTTTCACGATGTGGCAACTAAAGAGCTCAGGGGATATGGCAGGATGATATTCCTTCATCTCCTTATCCCAACCAACATACAGGCCGTATGTGCAGAATTGAAGGGATAAAGGCAAGTTCTCCACAAGAAACAGGACTTCAAACCTTGCAACTTGCTTAAAACCCACATTTTTCTGATGTCTGCAATGATTTTCAAAAGGTGGTTTTTATTATTTATGCACTCCTATTAAAAATTCATTCTTAGTATAAAATCGCCTGGTATACAAGTACTTGGAAAGGAATAAAGGATTACAAGTTGCTTCTAAAGCTTTTAATAAAGAATCAACCCAGCTGTGACAGAGAAAGTATAGCTTTTTCATCACGTTAATGTGAAAGGACACAAAGCGAAGAACTACAAGGAGTTAGAGGCACTTACAGTACCCCCTATTTCCTAGGTTGACCAGGTCCTGTCCTACAGGCAACAGGGCCACTCCACATTTGCACATCCCAATCCAGCAAACCAGCATTGCCCCGCACCAGCTCCAAGCACAAGGTTTCCATCATTCAAAAAATTATTGTGCAGCACACAGACATTGCAACAGTAGTAGCTAGAAAGGATGCTCTTGCAACAGCCTGCCACAGATAGCTCATGACAACCTTAGCATTACTTGCTGCTTAATTAAATCTTCTTCAACTGGATGCCCTCTGGCAACATGAAGAGTTTCACGAACTGTAGCAACAGATGGCAGACAGGTCCTCTTCAACAGTGGGCAGCAGCACCCTATTGCTAAGTTATTTGTTACCCTGCCTATCCAAAGAGGGAAGCATTGGATCTTACCACTTCACCTTGGGTACCTGCATGCATCTTGCTGACATTTTCCGTGTCAGCACTTGTCTTAAGAACCAGTCAGATCTTCCATAACAGACACCTGTGTAGCTGATGCATTTACAAAGTTAGCTTGAAAGACAAATGACAACCACAAAAGTCACTGAAGTCTCAGAATAACAAAGGGATCCTGTAAGCTGTGCCTACCATCCCTAGCTAAAAACACAAGTCCCAGGCTCAGAAAGCTTCCTGTGTTATAACCACAACTGTCCTTCTCCTGACATTAATCTGTTCACAACAGATTAATAGATATTCATTACAGGCAGGAACCACGGGGACACAAACCAGCCTCCAGACCAGCACAGTCTTGCTTTGTGGCATGCCCTGCCACTGAAAAGGCTGAGGAGAAGCACTTTGCTCAGCTTCTCGACAGCCTGCTCCCGAATGCAGGTCCTTTGCATCACTGCCAGACATACACACCATCATCTACTGCCTTCTGCCTGTTCAGTGGGGCTCCACAAACACTCCTGGCACAAAATTTTTGCTTCCATCTAAGCAGAACTTTTCTCCAACTGCCACTGCTTCTCAAGCTGCTGCTGGAACACCCTCCCACATCTCCCATTTCAGCCAAACCCATTCAGTCCCACAGCAGCAGGGCAGTCGCTAGCCCTGGCTTCACCCCACATGGCACAGGAGAAAGGGCAGGGCAGGTCAACATCATCTTTGCCAGAGAAACCTGGAAAAACCTCAGACCACGAGAGCGGACTGTGGGGTCAGTGCTGCACACAGCTCTGCAGCGAGGAGGACTGCAGGCCTGTTTAACAAGCCGAGGGATGCAAGCCTGGGCTGAAATACCAGCTCAGCAGCAGGCACTCCCTCAGAAATATTAAAAAGGAAAGTGCTTGGGATCTCTGCAGGTAGCAGCATCACTGAAAGCAGCCACTGACAGACCTGTCCGTTTAAAAATACAATGTCAATTAGTAGCTCACTTCTCCAACAACTTCTGTTTAACCCACAAAATGGCATTTTGGGCTTAGAGCCCCAGAGCACCTGGAGCAGACCCAGTCCCTACCATCAAGCCGCAGGCTCTCACGCAGTTGTTTGTTTTTAATCTTTCCAGCTTAATTGTGTCCGATAGGGCGGTGCGGATGTCCCGGCACGCTCGGACCCCTTCTGGGTAAGGCGAAGCCTACCGCAGGGGAGCTGCTCGGCGCTAGAGCGGCCGGGGCTCCCGCAACAAGCGCCCTTACCCACTACCGCCATCCACACCCCACGTTCGGGGCGGCGCGGCGTGGCGTGCAGTTAAACGGGCCGCGCCGCCAAACGCGCCTTTTACGAAAGTTAACCGCTACCAACTGACACCCCCCCGCCAGCACCGCCCCAGGGGCGACTGCGCCGGTGTCGAGCCGCGGGCAAACACCCGAAGCCGAGAGGAAATCGAACCCGCCGCCCCGAGCCCCCGCCGCTCCTGCGAGTGGGGAAGCGGCTCCCCACGTCCCCCCGCCCGTGGGCGGAAAGGCCCCGCCCCGCTGCCACAACAGGGGCACGTGGCGGCCCCCGGCCCGCCGCTGCCTGGTGGGGAGGGGCGCCGCCACTTCCCCCGCGCCCCGTCCCCGCTGCGCGCACGCGCTCGCGCCTGTTACCCGGCGGGTCGGCGCGCGCCGGCCCCGTGGGCGCCATGCTGCCGAGACGTCACCGCCGCCGCGCGCCGCGCCGCGGGGACGAGGGCGAGGGCGCTCGCGCGCAACCCGCGACAGGAGCACGAGCGGCAGGGTCGCCGCGTCACCCCCCTGACGCGCGAGCTCCGCCCAGACCACGGGCAGGAAGCGCGGGCTGCCCGCGCGTGGGGCGGCCGTTACTGCCGTTGGCGCGGGGCCGCCGGGCAGGCGGGAGAGGTGTGTCCCCCCCTCCTCTGACACAGGCAGAGGCTCTGCCTCAGGCGGAAGCGGCGGGCTGGGGGAGCTGCCCCTCAGCGGCCATCAGCGCTCCGTTAGGCTCGTCGTCGGCCTGGCCGGCCGCTGCCCGGGAGCCCGCGGCTGGAGCGCGGCAGCGCCCGCTGAAGCTGTTGGCAGTGGACGGGCAGCCGCAGCAGCAGGCTGACAGCTGCCCCGAGGAGCTGGCTTGCTTTCCTTTCGCGGCCTGAGGATGGCAGCTCTTAAGCTTGGATGGAGCAAGGAAAGCCTGGTCTCGGAACTGTCCTGGCTTTAAATGCTGATGGCTTTAGATGCCCCTGTGGTTACTGGGCTATACTTTTGCCGCCAGGCAGGGCTAAACAAAATGAGTTGTCCCTCACTGTGGGAAGATGAGGGGAAAAGTAAGTCTTTCAAATGCCAACACTTGTATTGCAATTAAAGATTTAGTGTTGAGAGGAAACAAATGCAAATACACCTTAGATAAACGAAATCAGACTTGCCAGTGATGTATGGATGCGTGTTACTGGCATGAAAACCCGGAAACAAGTTTATACAAAAGGAATCGAGCAAATTAAAGCACAGTTTGCGTGACAGTCGAACAAAACAAATAAATTGTGCTTTACTTTGACACAGGAGTTTCACTTCTGATGATACATCCTTTCAACTTATCTGAGGACTCGTATTTTAAAAGAAAGCAATACTTACCTGTCCCTTACAGCTGCAGAGCAGCCTGGCAAGCATTACACTGCCTGTAGCAAACGCTTGCTTGCCATGAGTCGGAATAGCTCAAGGGAATAACCGCTGCTCTCATCTACAGTGTTAGTAATTCAAATGACAGCAATACGCAGGAGCAGCATTGTCATTTAAACTAGTTCAGTGATAAGAAGGAAGTGTGTAAAATGGGTTATTGACCAGCTTTTCCTGTTTTCCTTGGCTGCTTCATTAAGTCAAGCAAGCAAAGCAAGAACTGCAGGTGAAGATGCAGAGGCTGCTGGTTCTAACAGGAATGAACTGAGTTTGCTTCCCTCCTTCAGGTGCCTGGGCCTCAGCTCTGTGCGGCAACAGTAAAGCCTTTCATCAGCTAAGAGTATGGGTTGCTCCATGTTCCGTACTTAATAATGGCTTCTGCTTTTTCCCTGGAAAAAATTCAGGAGGCTCAAAATGAGTCAAAAGCCATTAGTGTAGATGATTCCTGGAGGTTTAATGTTTACTCTTGAATTTTCTTTTGAGATACAAAAATAGTTGGTTACAAACCCGTTGAGTCAAATGCAGTCTAGGAACTTTTATAATCAATTGTCACTTCGGTCAATGGTGACGCAAGCACATATAAAAATGTAGCTTTATGTTTAAACAATATGTATATCTAATTCAGCTTCAGAAGAAATACAGGCACCTTACAAATCAACCAGAGAGTAGTCCAACTTCAGTTGCAGAGGTCATGCTCCAGGAGACATCGCTGGAGAGCGGACCTTGCCTCTCAGCAAACCATTGCAGTGGTCAGCCCGAGCTCTCACTGCAAAACTGTGTCCCAGAATTTCAGTGTATGATGCAATGGTCTGGAAACCCATAAACTTTAAAAGCCTAACAATAGAAGTGGAATACACTGAACAGAAACAAAAGTCAGGTACTCCTGGAGAGTGCTTAATTTTATTCCTTTTACAGATAATTTGCATACATTATAGAGATGGGCAATGCTTTGAGAACAGTTCACTAAGAGATTTTAGGGTATGTATTTCCTTGCTTGACTTTTGGACAACTTCCAACCTTTTTGTCATGCCACATAACACTATCAACATTTTCTCTAGCAGCAATTCAGGTTAAAAAGCTCACTGTCTCCACAGTTGCTTTGTGGCGACAGATCTTTGTACCACAGCTCAGCACGTCCTTGCGTGTGCTGATGCAGTTGTTTGTATAACTGCTGCAAAGTAGGTCAGTGGAAAAAAAAAAAAAAAGCTGAAAATTTGAAGGTGCTTTTTGAAAAGGATCATTTCACATCTCCCATTTACTCTGCAGTTTCACAACCAGTTTGAGCCAGTTTGACTGTGCGGTGCTGTGAAGAGTCAGTCCCAAATTCCACCCTGCGCCATCCTCATATTTCCATGTCTTTCCTTGTGCAGGTGCTAACCCTCGAACACAATTCTTCTTTAAAGGTCAATTTTCAGTGGGAATAGGTCTGTGATCCAATTCATCTGCAGCTGAATGGTCTCCAGAACTGATATAGGAGCAGCAGCAGGAAGGGAGGGCAGCTTTGGAAACTGGAGTTGTACAGACAACTAAATGAGCACAACCCAGGCAAGACAGACTCTGGAGGGTGAAGGGAAGAGGAGTGTCTGTCTGTATTCCTGAGGATGCAGTTCCCAGTAGGCTATTCATATAAGTAATCCTTATTTAAACAAGAACAGCGAGATTATTTATGTTACTAAAGAACAGTCGTATTTCAGAGGATTATATCCGAGTGAAGCATTCACAGCACCATGCAGAAATCTGAAAGAGAAAACAGATTAATCTGATTTCAGAGCACAGCTCTTGGCACTCTGTTCTGTACACACTTGTGCTATTTTGCTGCAGCTGGTTTCTTGCCCTATTTCAGCTAAGTTACACTACTTGTTTTTTATTTTCAGAATTTCCTCATGCTTAAGAATTAGCATTTCTATTTAATAATTAATTTTCTAGCCCCAAAACTTAGGAGGGTGAGGTTTTGTGATCCAAATACAAATTATTTGTTCCATTTAAGTCAAATGATGATGTTAACATTTCTATTCCAGGATCAAAATATTACCAGAAACCAAAAGAAAGCCAATTGTTTCAAGATCCATTCTAAGTGCACTCTGAATGCCAAAATAGCCTATTGAACATATGCAGCTTGGAGGAATATCAACAAATTTATTCCACTACCATAGAACAGATTTTGGACTTCACTACTTGTGTCTCCATCACAGTGAAAACAAACAGACTAAAGTGAACTGAATATAACCTTTTGCATCTCTGTAGAGAATCTGTATTGATCAAAAAGTATATAAATGCCTAGAAGGGCTGAAACGCAGACTTATCCATACTGCTGCGCAAGGCAAACTGTGTCAACTGCTTTCAATTTATTACAGGCTTCATATGATTATGAAATTTTGCAGCATTTTTAAAAGCTTCATTATGCACCTTTCAGGCATCCACATGAAACCCATAGAAGAGAGGAAGCAGCACTTCAGGCTTGCCAGCTGCCCCGTGACAGCGTGGGAAATGGGGCAAATGGGCCAGGTCACATACAGCTAAATGTGTGCACTGAGGAAAACCTGCTCAACATTGAGCTGGGAGAGTTAGAAAGCCTTTTGCCATGGATGTGCAGGAGATTCTCAGCTTCTTTCTCCCCATTAGCATGGCCTGGTGATGTCTGAGCTGCACTGCCCCTGCCCAGGGCAGGACAACAGCTGCTCTGGATCAGTCCGGACTGATGATGGAAACAGGTTTCTGAAGGTAATTCCTGTTCTCTTCCTTCCTGGCAGAGCTTCTTGCCCGTGTCACCAGATACCCACAGGCTGAGGGGCTAGAGCAAGCCATTTATGAAATTCTCCAACAGACAGTGCCTCAAAGATCAGCCGAGGCTGCAGGGCTCGCTCTGTGAAGGAGAACTGGCAGGTCCTGGTGACAGAGCAGGCCTGAGGGTGACAGAAAGGCAGGCAGGAGCAGTAACAGTGACCTCACAGGCAAGGAGGCAGTCCTGCAGTCCCCAAACAAGGTCCAGCGATGCTACCAGTCCAGTGATCACTAGACAATCCATAGCCATAGCGGAGACGTGAGATCGCTAGACAATCCATAGCCATGAGACAGCACCAATGTCAAGGCAGGAAGTCTGATAGACTAGGCAAGACATAGTGTACATACAACATAGCTCAGTCAAGGAGCGAGGATGAGGGCCTTAGTTAAATACATCTCTGTGGCTAATGGGTGGGAGGTGCAGGGGTGGAGATCTCTTCTGTAGCTGTTGAGGGCAGTTGGAGCCTGCTGGTGCGCTTAGAGCCTTACCAGTGGATAGACTAGCTCAAAGATACAGGCACAAGAAGTTGAGGGGGACTATCAGAGCACAAGCCCTAGGCATACTTTTTGCTGTCTATATGGGATCACAGTCCACCTGGCAAGCACATTAGTTTGTGTCCAACACAGCTTGACATCTATGAAAATGTGTCTAATAAGGAGGATTGTAGAAAGGTTTGGCCAACTTGGAAAGGTGGACAACATGAGAATTACAGTCATAGCCAAGTAATGCAGCCATCTGCATCCCGGTAGTGCAGACGAAGCACAACGGGGCAGAGAAAAGGGGCATGTGCAGGTCACAGGACATGTGAGTGGCACTGGGGGGGGCTTCCAGCAGTGCTCCCGGCTGCCAGTCATGACGCCATTCCAGGGAGGGAGTAGCCTCTATTAATACAGCTTTCTTTCACTGAACAGCAAACCTTTTAAGATTTTTTGCAAGGGCAGAGGGAATCCTTCTGTGTAAAATACCTTGAAAGACCAGTGCCCTGCTTGACTTACACATAGAAACAATCCTGTATGTTATCAACTATCTGTTAGAAAAGCATGTTTTATAGGCAATTCTCTTTCCTTTAAAAAGACTTTGAAACTGCAGGGTTCATTCAATTTGTTTTAAAGTCTAACCCACTGGGTTTCAACCCTTTGTGAAAACTGCTGATGATCATAGACATAGCAGTGACATTTTCTCTACCCTTTCTACAGGCAGTCACAATCTTCTCTTTCTTCAGAGTGGTTTGAGCAATGCTGTCCCTTCTCATGTCTTCAATTCATTCTAGGTAGGAAAGCAAAAACAGAGGGAGGAACAGGAAGCCGATGAGGTCAGGAGCAAGGAGACAGGGGGCAAGGATTTGAGTCCCAGACATGAGCTAGAAAACAAGTTTAAGGAATCAGTTCCAGAAAGATGAACCCTTCTGGAGAACTACTTTTGCTGGAAATATTTACTGTGAATAAAGAAAATTGTTTTCAAATCAAAATATTAAATGAAAGAAATATGCAAGTGATATAACAATATAAACTTTCAGAAAAGAACCTTAATGCTGAAAGTCTTGTGTATCTTAACATATGAGGAAATACTCACAGGTGGTATCAGTTTTAAATCTTGCCCAAGCTTCAGAAATTAAATTTTGAGGAAGAAGCAGCCTCTCACACCTGCAAGCAGTAGCGACAGCATGAACAAGAGACACTGACAGGCAACGCTGCTCTAGGGCAGAGCCCTTCCTTAGTTATCAGTAATATAAATTTACATTAAACCAAACATGCACAGAGTGTACTTTGTCACCCTAAAGGCCTAATATTTCCACCCTGTGGTTACTTACACCAGTCAGGTCTTATTCTTTGGCTTTTCAACATGGAAGTGAAAGGTCTCTTCTGTAGCCTATGGTCTACAATAATTACCTTTGATTTTCTTTTTCTTGACATCTCTTTTTGTCTTGTCAAACAAAAAGACTTACTTTTGTGCCTTACCACTTGCAAAGCCTAAAACATATTAAGCAATCTAAGATCTGCTGACAAGTCCTCAGAAGTCTCTATTAGCATTGCTACATCCCATCAGCATTTTCCGTGTACATTTCCCAGCTGTTCCTTAGATCAGAAGCAGTCTTTATGCACTGTGCAGCCCCTCACCTAATAGAGTCTCTGTCCATGACTTGAGCTTGTAGGTATCATTAGAGGGCTGCAAGAGAAAGTAGATCCGAGTCTCCTTGTGTATTCTGGCACATGAAAACACTCTTTATAACCCTCCCCTTTTCTTGTCTCCTATTTGAACTTCTACGTGCATGCAGGGCAGGTACACTGGGAGCTGGCAAAGCCACCAGGAGGGTATGAGGAGGGTACAAGTTAGGGGTAGGTTAATCAGGCTTAACTCTCCTCTCCCCTCTTTGCTGTGTAGAGCTAGACTCACTGCAAGCACCTGGATTTTGATGCCAGAAAGTGCTGGTGGAATAATCTGTGGTTTATATCTTCATTTTCCATGTGGTACACAAATGTCTTCCCATACACACACAGCTGGTGGCTGGAGAGGCATGCTTTCATTCCTGTCAATTGAAGGGTCTAATAAGTACTCCAGGAGTAGCAGGTACAGCTATAGACATTAAATAAAAACAAACTGAATAATAGTTTATTTATTGCCTTAGTACAAATCAAGAATAACTGCATTCTGATCAAGTAGAAATAAAGTATCTCCCTTCAAAATCCAATTCAAATGAGCCTTGCGATCATTAAAGTGGATTTAACTTAACATCTCCGGTCAGGAGCATTTAGGCTCTAAAGGACAGCTGTTAGAAGTAGGAAAAGGGCAGTGGCAGAAAGAGGCTGGGTGACTGGGTGAGAAGGGAAAGTAATCTGAGAAGAGACCCTAATGCTCACAGGAAGGGAGATGCCTCCTTAGAAAAGGCAAATGAATGGCCATGGCTAAAGACAACCCTGTCTGCAGAGTGATGCTAAATGCCACCATTATGACAAGGGGTAATGACTGAGCCTACGTGTTGCCATAAGGAGCCACTCCAAAAGGACTTTGGCAGAAGATTTATTCCACTATAGCTATTCCTTTTTTCTGCTAATAAAGGCAACTGGGCCATCTGGGTCCTTGGCCTGCCTTGAAGAAACAATGAGGCTTACAAAAAATCTGCCCAAGCTCCCAAAAGAGGGAGGGTGGCAGGGCAGTCAGCTGGGGTCAATCATAAAACAATGTTTTCGGGTTTTCATGCTGAAATAAAATGAAAAAGCCAGTTACTCATTTTTTATGGAAGGAAGGGTTTTGCACAAGCATAATCAAAACATTTAATTTGGAGGACTATTGGGGCCAGTCTTCTTAAATTTAGGCGGCTGATAGAAATGTATTGATTTTTAAGGAGAAGAATGGAAAGTGTTATAAAATGTGTTGTCTTATTTTTTTTATAAAGTTTACATTTGTCTTTTTGCCACAAGCGTAATTTCACCTTCTTACAAGTGCATATGCAAGTATATTCAGATATATATATATTCAAAAAAAAAGTAATACAATGGCTAAAGAATGTAATGATACTTGTACATTTTTATTTACATATCAAAATATTAATGTTTCAGCCCCTTCTTCCACAAGTCACTTCAGATAATGACAGAGTTATTTCCAAGTGGCAGAAGCATTTGCTGAACAGTACGGCTGCTTGCCAGCTTGCTGTGGCAAATCAGGCTTTGTCACCTTCCGTTAGCAAATAACAAAGCTAAAATTTAGAACTGTCATGGAGTGTTGTCCCTAGACGATGCACGAATAACAGCAAGACTGTTATTCAGTACGCTGCACAATATTAAATTCTGTGTCTTTGGCTTAATCACAATGTCAGTAGATAGGACCTCAGGGATATAGTGTCCGACAGCATCGTGTCTGTCATACACATTCACCATGCTCACCCGGGCATCCACCAAACATGACCTGGTGTCTGATTTTCATTTAAATAATCAGGTTTGCTAAAGAGTTTGTTAAAACTCTTTGGGGTTTGGGGTTTTTTTTTATCTCACGGGAGGTAGGACTTCCTCTCTTCTGGATTGCTGGCATTTTGCAAGCATCCTCCAGAAAGCTGGCATCAAGTCCATGTGAGGAAAATAGGATTATAAATTCTGGCAGGTTAAGTGTAAACAGATAATAAGGGAAACAAAAAAGACTTTGCCGAACAGTTTGAAAAAGATAAAAGCACAGAGAGTAAACCTTTTTTTCAAGTATATCCAACAGCCTGCTGGAGAATTTATAGGAACAGTAGGTCCTACTGAGAGCAATACAAAAAGAGCTCTCAAAAGATACTGCTTTTGCAGCAAAACAGACTGAACTTTTGGCATCCGTGCGAAGTGTTTCGCCAGTTCTTCAACCATAGATCACTGGCAGCTCGGAGGTTCTTCTGGGCCACACGCTGCCTCACTTTTACACTTGCCCATTGTGCCTGCTATTGGTAAATGTCAGAGCCAGGACACATGTCTGAACAAGGTGTTTGATACAGCCATTCTATGCTTTTTTGTGGTGGGGGTTTTTAATATTAATTTGGTGTGCCTACATTGACAGTTCAGTCCCAATCAAAGCATGACTTGCTGTCAACTTATGCAAACATTTCTTTTCCTTCACTCTTGACAGCAGACTAGCTAAAACCTGCCAGAGGACACTCTGTGTTTGTGGTCTGCCACTCGAGCTCCGCGATACCTGAGCTTCAGACACAGGTAGCCATTACGCAGCTGGAAGGCTGTAGCTCAGGAGAGCACGTATGACAACCACTCCTCCTGAGGACAGCGCTCGAGGCATTTTTCACTTAAAGCATGAACAAGTATCTTCAAGGGAAGAAAGTTTCCATGAATTGGGGCCATATAAAGCAGCCAGGTTTTGAACCAGAACACCCAAGAGCAAGTAGATGAGGGATGGATGCGTGTTAAAATACCCTCAGGACATTTATCCCCTCAGGACACTCATCCAATATATTTGGTTTCCATGTAATTAAAGCAATATGCTGGTAATCAAATTTGTGTGAAGTAGTATTACAAATGCTAGTAAGATTTCCCAAAACCTACCACAATGGCAGAGGAATTTCTTTTGCAGCTTAGAATATGAAATCCTAGTCAAGCTCACATTCGGAAAAGACTGGGCTTGTTGTTAATGTACCTCTCTTACCTTATGAGGGAAATGAGTGGTATTCCTACTACGGGCTTAAGGTTTGCTGTCTACACATAAGCATTCTTTCATTGGGAATAATGAAGGCCTTCTAGTGAAAGTGCCTGGCTGGGTCCCTAATTCCACAGTTACACAATCACTTTAAGGTAACTTAAATACAGGCTGCTGCTGCAGGGGATCATCTACTGTTCTTAGCAGCCTGGACATGTATTCCCAGCCAGCATGGTAACCAGACCGGGGAACTCTTCTACTTCTAAATAAACGGGATCATGGCAAAAGTGGAGATAGACTTGTCCTTTGTGGTTGCAGCCCATACCTTGGCTTAAAATTAGAAAGGAATCACACATTTTAAAAAGAGACTAATATAAAATAAAATGCAACTTAGAACAGTCAAGTTTCCTATATAAAAATATTTGGTCTGAAACAAGTAGAATCTCACCAGAACATACCAACTGCTCTCTGTAGCGCAGACTTTACGCTGTTGAAGTGGCTCCTCAGATAAAATGCCCTCTGAACAGAAGCAGAAGGTGGAATGATGCACAAGCAAAGAAGTGCACAGGTTGCCAATGATAAAACTTGGGGAACTGGGGCAGGGGGAATGAACAGGTATTTCAGTTATTCTGAAACCTGGTTAATATTTACCAAGAGAGAAATACCTTAGCAATCAGTGAGGTTAAAGCAACGTTAGCAATGCTCATACTGTATAATTATGGTAGGTATTGCATATTTGAGCATTTCTGGCATCTCGGGGAACGTTTTTCTGATTCTGAAAAGAGCCTTTGGGGTGCTTTTTGTGTAATGCACTGAAATGTTCCCGCCACCACAGCACCACCTCCTCTAGTGCTCTGTCTCCAGAAGTAGGGAAGATTTTTCAGACATAAATCCTGACATAATACAATAATTCAAAGACGGCTGAGCAGTTTTCCCTAGTAAGAAATAAGTTAGTCAGGAATCCAAAGCACAGGCATATTGTGCTGAACTTTCACTGTGCTGAACTTACAACTGCTTTAATGTCATTTTCTAGTGTAATGCAAGCGGAGAGCCAGATCTAATAATTTTTAATTTGTGCTCAAGATGTGGAGATGGTGCACATGCCTTCTTGTTTGACTGAGCTGATCCTTCTTTATAAGTAATTTTCATACAGATTATTCCCTGCTTTTTTTGTGTGTATCAGACTTTCACTGACTTTGCCCCTTACTTCTTTTGAAGAATGACCTCAGGATCGTTCCTCTCGTAAAAGTCTAGAACTCCATATGACACCAAGAGACACAGCCCCACTGAAGAAGACAAGGACTAAGGACTTGGATTTGGCAAAAATAAGTGTTGAATGTTCTTCAAAGAAGTGTCACCGCTTACCTAAATATTATTTTCTCATCTAAATATTACTGGGACTGTTTGTAGAAGCCCACAAAAAATACTGACACCATTACCAATGCTGGAAGCATGCTGCTAAGGGCCTGTTCATATACTAGTGATGATCAAACAATTACTTCCTTACAGAATTACTCTCAACCACAAGCCATTTCAGTAAAAAAAAAGGAAACTGCTTTCTGGCCAAATCCAGCTGTGAACAGGAACTATTTTCCTGCTTCCTTGAGACCACGTGTGTCTGGGATAACACCAGGAATAACCTGAATAAAAGAGCATGGTCTCCTCCAAGAAGTGGGCAAACTGAACAGGTTGTTCTGATGAAAACAAGCCACTAGGAGCAGCTCTGATCCAAGCCTTTTGTGGCCAGTAGGTAAGAAAAGAAGTACTGGAAACTATACATGAACAAAGGAGGTATGAAGGTAGCACAGAGCTGACAGCACTGTTTTCTACCTGCATCAGCACCTTTCTGAACATCACTGACTGAAAATGATTACTACAAAATCAAGATGATCTTGGCAGGAAGTTACTCAGAGAATTGTATCCATATAAAGTCACAGAACATGTCTGTATTACAGTCATTAAAGCAACTTAAAACCTTACTGACTTTCTTGAATTTTAATTGATTCTATAACCTTCCTTCACATGATCATTGAAATAAGGCTGTACCTTCACCTGTTGAACCTTGCTTTGGCCCATGTGATTGGTACATTCATTACCTTGGGCTCAGTTACTGCCCTTTTTTTATAGTAAAGCTAGTTTGCTGCCAGAATTGCATAGACAGAAAATGCAACTGCTTCGATTCCTAGTGTGAACTGGGTGATTCTACAGAAAAATACAAATGCCACCTACTAGAAATGGAGCCTTAGAGGAAAAGGAAATTTCTGTTAAACCCATAGCCCTGGAATTTGACCACAGAATATTTTAAAGAACCTTGAATTTTACCTTCTCCAGGGTTAAATAATCAAGTTACCCTAAAAATAATTGATACTGGGAGAAATAACTTTATGGTACATCTTTTTTTTTTTACATGAAAGACTTATTAAAGTAATAAATATGGTATAACATTTTTAGGCAAGTACGGATGGGTAATTGTTCCCTGCAGCTCTCTGCCTCTGGTTCTGTTCATTCTACTTTAGAAATTAGAAACCTGATACAGGAATGAAAAAATTCCTTTGCAAAAGTCTTTTTTTCTTGCTGCTGATAATGTTATCTCTCACATGCTTTAATCAACAGAACATTTAGCGAAAGAAGGAGTTTAGAAGTCTCTTCCATGCTATCAAAAATAGGAAGAATATCACAATATAAAAATTAGCAGGTAGAGAACACAAATGACACCCAATAGAGGTATCAGATAGAAACTGTCTCTGTGTCAATTTTTAGCATAATCCTGCCTGTAGCACTGAGATTTTGCTTTTCTACCATGTTTGGAAGCTCAATGTTTTATTCTTCCAGTTGCATTAAGCCATGACAATGAGAGATAGACAGATTTATTTTTTAATAGGATTCAGCCTGCCCAGCAGTCATTTAGCTGGAAATGCCATTGCTTTACAGCAGAGCTTCCCGACTTAGTTTGTACGGGCACTGCCACCAGCAAAAGAGATGGCACTGCACCATGTCAGCTCAGCAGCGGCAGTAGCAGCTTCTGGCTGTGTGCAAGGCTGCACATGCACTGTAGGAGATGCGATTCTAGCCCTGGTATTTCTCTAAGTCCTCTGCTGGCCTTTGTACACAAGGTGGAGGAGGGAGAGGTATTTGGTCATTGCCTATATCTCCTCTGGGATTGTTTTGAAATTGCTCTCACCACATGCATCTTACCTGCAGGATGCCTGCTTTACGACTGAAATCACACACAGAATTTTAATGCTTCCCATTCATAGATTTCAAAGCAAAGGCCAAGGTGAAAGCATCGTTGCATACTTAACATCTGCTTCTTCGCATATGAGGAAAATGAGAGATGCAGAAAAGTTAAGGCCAAAACCTTCAAAAGCATGACTGCCTAAGTCTCGTTGAAATCAATCTAAGCTAGGAGTCTAACAAGCTATGGACATCTCAGGTGAGTTAAATGGAAACTCTGTCCCACTCGTTCTGAGCTCCATCTCACTTCATGAAGCCATACCTGTCCCTCCAGCACGTAGCAACTGTCGTTCATGCAAACACAGCGTATAGAAATGCATAACATACATACTTTTTTGAACTTTTAGCAGACTGAAACCTCCTTTAATGTTCTGAAGTATTTCCAGTTCTTAGAGGGAACCAGGAGATGATTGCCAATGACAGAGTCTCATAAGGTTTTGAAAAGCAGACTTTATTTAATAGGCACATCATTGCTTTAATAGCACTGGGCTGCACAGCTCACTTCACCATTTGTAAATGGCTTTGATTACATTGCATTTCCTCAGTGTCGGTAGGATTCAAGTAAAAAAGTTACTGCTTTTACTTCTCTATCATTTCTCAAGATGGAAAAAAAAAAACAGTAAACAACTAGCGCACAGGAGCATAATACAGATAGAACTGCCTGCGATCCAGCAGAAGTCAAGACAAACTCTAATTTGAGCACTAAACAGTTAAAGCTGCAGGACAACCGCACTACATTTGCTCAGATGGGATTTTGCATGATGCAGGATAGAGATGAATGTTGCCCGCTAATACAACAAGGGACTGGCTTCCTTATACTGAGAAACAAAGACTGTCCAACACAGACAAGAATGAGGGTTTCAAAACAAAACAGCTCACATGAAATTAGCTTCCTTATTACTTCTGATTATAAAAGTTGTACTCCCTCAGCTGTAGAAGTTAAAGGCCTAAAAGTACTGCTTACAGAACTCTAAACCTGCAATTTAATCTGCTTTTCAGCCTTTCCCCCCTATATTACAACTCTTTCTGATAAGATAAAACCATCTTTAAGCGACAAAAGCATAGCATTCTGAATTATTGTTGTAATTAAGTAGTTTACTTGGTTGATATATTTCTTCCCTGAAAAATTGCATTTCAATATTTTATTAAATTCTACCAGTAGAAGCATACAAAATCAGAAATCATTAGAGAAAAAGAATATTACTCTATGAAAGAAAAAAGCATGACTTCTAACATAGTTTTATGAATATTGTAAAAGAAGCGCATATGGCATTGAAACATTTTGATAATGGAGAAATATTTTGTGAGTTTCAATGTTCTTAGGTTTTACATTCTATTTTCTGAATGGATAGTTCCAAAGTTAATACCTTGCGATTTTTTTTTAATACATTTTCTAGCATTGTATAGGACAGACAACCTAAAACCAACAATGCAGAAATCTAGCGTGCCGCACACTTTAATATACACTAGTTACTTTAGTTACTAGCACTTTACACTGACGGTACCTACTGTATTTGTAAAACTCATTTTTAAATCAGCTTGTCAAAGCTTTTGAGAAGCAATCTGGGCAATAAGGTGGGTATTTTTAGTGTCTACCATGAATATGGCCAATTACAGAATCAGAGGTCACTCTCTCCATACAGTGCTGACGAAAAGGAGGTGTAATCCAGAGCCCCAGGAACAGAACCTGGGCCAGTGTACGGAGGCATTCTCTTGATGCAGTACTGAGCCTGCTCAGGAGGCAGCTCTCGACGTAACTCATCTGCCAGGATATAAGGCTGGGAGGGGGGAAAGGATTGACAAATTCAGTATGCATTCTTCAAAGACACAAAATATATTTGTTTTCTGTAGCTGTGAATAATAAACTCAGTCATCCTGCCTATTTTCCTGAGACCAAATATTTTCCTCAGTAAATTCCATCCCTAATGATGAGTTGAAAGGGACAATCCTACCAACAAAGTGATTAGGTCAAAATCCAGTCTCGGGCTATGTGACTGTGTATGTTAGCGACCGAGCATTGTGCAGCCACGGGCAGACTGCTCGTGGTACAGCTCATCCATGGCTAGCTAGTCAGTACCTCTAAAGTGCACTACTGACCCTTCTGCACTGACAGGACAGACGCATTAACAGTTAGATCCTGTTAGTTTCAAGGCCCTAATATATTTGTAATGGAAGATGCATTACTGCTCTGAACGGTGTGCATTTATGGTATGAAGGACATCCTCTGTTAACAGACTTGACATTATTTAAAATAGCAACATAATGGAAATTTTTTTTTTCCTGAGACCTTGGCTTTCATCTTCCACATGAATTCCTACATGTCTGGAATTCACAATGTGGTCCACAGTAAATGAGATCACAAAATCAATACAAACAGCCAGAATGAGAAAATCAATAGAGCGAGCTCAGGCAAATAGACCTGTACTGCTGTGATCTCTCCTTTCTCCATAGCACAGGATCGGTTTCCTGGCAGCACTGTTTATGGCCCTGACTCCTCCAGATGCTCTTGTGCTGCCATTAGTCTCCCTTTTGTCTTCATACACTACTCGCTCGCCAGTGGATCTGGCTGTGGGGAGGAAAGTATGCCAAATTCAGGAGCTTCCTCCTCGTACCCGGTAACTAGAGGAGGCCTCCTCCTCCTGTTTCTCCTAGGACAGGGGTACACCACATTGCATCGCCCTGTTGAATGAGCTGTCAGGTCACAACGTGGCTCACAATTAAGTGTGCTCTTGTGCAACTGCCCCAGGCTATGTTCCACAGGGCCAAACTCTGCATTGAAACATCCAGACAACAGTATGAAAGGTAGAATGAGTTCCCCCCTAATTAAGGCTGTTGTGTGGAAATAACCTGATGTACAATATATCCATTATACAGGCAAAGTGTCTAAGTCTTGTCTAAGATGTCTAATTGTATGTTGGCTCTTTGTGATATGAGGGTATACAGACCAAACCTTGAATTCTGCACCCATTTCAGCTAAGAGTCTTGGTTCCAAACAAGAAGAAAAGGCCAGTGCTTTCTCTGAAGTCTTACAAACTGAAAACAAAGCTATGCTATTACTAAAAGGCTTGTATAAGACTTCCAGCAAAGGGCGGCTAAGTAGGAGAGCTATTGAAGCCTTACAGCCAGCAGCGCAATGACTGACCTTATCTGAAGCCAGGATTCTGAAGGAAGCTATCACTTGCTCAGCCGTGTCTGTGTCTGCTGTTTCTCTGGTCATGAAGTCAATGAAGGACTGGAAAGTGACAGTTCCTTGCCCATTGGGGTCAACCAGAGACATGATTCGGGCAAACTCAGCTTCACCCTTTCACAGAATCCAAAACACAAAAAAACGGTCACTGTAGTATCAATCCCCAACAGCCTGGGTCTCCCATGAACCAGTAAGGACCAGTGGTTGAAGTCTTTAAAGCATCTCCCTGACTTAGCAACATAAATGTCAGTCAATGAAATCTGGGATTTTAAATGCCCACCCCTCTTTTGTAAAAAGGGCATGGTGCTTTTGAAAAATGTATTCTTTGTCCTAAATACACTGTATGTATCTTTCAAGTAACTTTCTGCAATTCCTCCCCCCTCCCACCCTCCCTCAATGCACGTTGAACTTGTTTTAACTTAATACTTCATTTTCCACCCCATCCTAAAACCATTGTAATTTAGGTATCACACAGGGAGGTGAAACGATAGCCCAAGAAGCAGTGTACCTGCAGACCCACTGAATTAAGAAGTAAGGGAAACAATTCTGAAAATGTCATGCTAAATATAGGACAATTCAACTAAGGCTAATCCTTTTTTCCACTAAAAAGAGAGAATTTGGGGGGAACTTTTTAGAATAAATAAGCGAAGGAAAGAAAATGCAACCCCCAAAGCTAATTTATGAGAATTAAGCAGCATCAAACTCATTCTTCCTCATGCAGATAAAAAAGGAGAAAGAAAAAGAATTAATTTCATAACTGTTAATTTCAACTTTTAAAGTTTCTTTAATTGAAAGAGCAATGCAGCGGACCATAGAATGTGACTTCAAAGTGTCTAGTTTTACTTTTAACCATTTGAAAATAGAGAAAAGCAAAGAAAAAAACTAGTATTTCTAGTGTAAATTATATTATCAGTATTCTGCCAATTTAAATAAGCTTTAGGGTTGCTGTGGTTAATGTTATAAGCTGTAAGCAGAATCAGTTGCCACTGTTTCTTAAAATTCATACCAAATCATAACCCATTGAAATTAAGCAAGCTCTGAAATCGTCGTGGTCCATCAATCCATTCTTCCTCTATTGATCAAAACCACGTAAGCAATATAGAAGGGAAGTTTTGAAGAATCCAGGGTAATTTCCAGAGATATGACGAGTTTAGACCATTGGCATATTGGATCCAGCGTACAAACAGTATTCATTGATATTGCCCAAGCAGGTCACCAGAATCATCATCAGTTTTAGAGGAGGAAGAAGTAACTAACATATTACACACAGGAAACAGACATTTTCACCACAAAAAGTAACATCAGGAAAGGTCAGGGGAGAGAGGGGAGAAGAGAAGGTGAATGAGAAAAGAACACAGAGAACAACCAGAGAAGACAAAGAGAAGGGCAAGGAGAAAAGTTTGTTACTAAACTAGACAAACTCAGGAGATGCTCAAGCTGCCTCCCTGATACAAAATGTCTTTGAAAGGTTCTGCATGGGATGCCGTAGTGACTAAAAGTATAGTTAAAAACAGTCTGAAAATAGCGTATCACTATTTCAATACTCCACTCCAAGGCTAAGGTAGGTACACCATGAGAGCTGCCTGCTGACATATGGGAAATAAGTACAGGGATTTTCCTTCTGACTGCAGGCTATCAAGACCTGGCCTACAGCAGAGAGACGTGCATGCTGACTTAAAGGATGAGACTTGCAAGAGTCAGGAGGTCAGCTGAGGACCATGTATAAGAGGAGGTTTCTCATTTTCCAGGCAGTAACTTATCTGTGGCATTCCTGACTCAAAGCTGAGTAAACATTAAATGGCATGATAGTAAGAAGGGAAATGTTTCCTCTGTGTTGTGATATAGTGTAGGGGTTTGGAGAGAATTGTGTCATCCTCAATCAGGAGAGAGCAGCAGAGAGCTTGTATTGAGTCCAGGGAAAGGAAAATTCACAAAAGTCTGACTACAAGAAGCATAGGAGCTCCCCATGGTTATCTAGTAGAGTCCAAATAAAATATCTCAAGCTAAGTAAAAGAAACAACCTGAAAAATCTTTGAGAAATGCATAGAAAAATATGGCTCCAAGTGATGCTGACAGTCCATCTAATCCAGTTGTCTTCCCAGAAGCAGGATCTTTTCAAAGCATTCTGACCAATACATTGGAGTTTAAACCCACAATCTCTTTGGCTGTTATTATATTGGCCTATCTGAAACCAGATCAATATCAGTTTCCTCTACCTGCAGGTCATTTCCAACCTGTCCTAGACTGATGAGGCAGGCTTTAAATTCATCGGAATGTAGATTGTCAGATTCATCCTAGCATCCCACCACAGGTCATGCATTTGGGAAGGTGAAAGGAAAGAAAGAAAAATCACAGGTCAGGTTAGTTGGTTAGTAAAGAACATTCTACTCTTGTATTAATAACCACATTTTTACAGAAGTTCATGGAAATGTAATGTCAACATATTGCAATGAATTACCTAAGAAGTGTACAACTTTTGCAGTTTCATGCTCCAGGTTTTTTCTTAGTGGAAGAAGGTTCTTACTTCAACTACAGAGTTAAAACTGTGCTTTCTCTACAGGTGCTTTTTAACATTTTTGCTGATAAAGCAGGCTTTACTCTATTGAGCTGCCATTTGCTTCCTTCATTTTCTATTGTCACACAGTGTATGTGAGATGCAGTAAAAAGATCACTGAACCTGGGCAAAACATTTTTCCCTGCTCAATTACTGTTACTTCACTCTTGATCTGGTAATATTACTTAACAACTGAATATGCATATCTCAAAAGAGCGTAGACGTACAAAACAATTGATTTCCTCTCTAGATCCAAAATGAATTTATAACTGACATAACTTATTTTCAGTTATCTGTCTTATTTAATAATCTATACAGTAAGGTTTTGCTTTGAAAACTGACTTTTAAAAAGTACCATTGAATTCCAGGTTAAATGGCTGCTAGTAACACCACATCAAACTGGATCATTGTTTTGAACCAATTTTTTTTTCCATTTTGCAGGTCACGAAATTCACACTAACTTCTTAAAAAGAGACCAGCTCAGCTTTTTCCTCCTGTTCATACAAAATGTGTCCTATCAGAGTTAACACAAATATAATTAAAGACATGTTCTAAGATGAAAAATTATTACCCTTATTGATTTTAAAGACTGACAGTTTGGAGAAGATCCAAGGTTTTCTGTCTGCTATATATTTGCCTCCCAGATGAATTATTTATTTTTCAAATTTTCTATATACTTATGCATAACTAAAATTATAGGAGTTTTAACAAATGCACTGGGTATGTTTAATATACTAATAGGATAAAGTGGTGCTTTATTAAGTTCATAACGCTATGCATTTTTGACGTATCATGCTGTTATTATATTGACTCCTTCTGCATCGACCTCCACTGGCTCCATAAAGGGAAGATGAAAAATAACAATAGGAAGTCAATGACGAGAGATAAAGCAAAGCTGCACATCTAGAGCAGCATTTAGTTAAAAGCCATAATCACAGTGAAGTTTTTTTTCTTTAATATTTCTATTTTATAGAATAATTCTTGCTATAAAGCATTCAAAAATGGTTTATTTAATCATTCTGAAAGTGTTCATCTAGGCTGGCTTGAAACACTGAAAAACCATCCTGGAGACAGACTATGGCAGGTCACACCAGGGGTGAAGTCAGCTCATTTTACCTTATTGCTAGAGCCAAAGATATTACTGCGTGACTGCAAAGAAAATGATATAAAAATGGGAGCTAGGAGCCAAATCCTATCCCTTCCCCTCCTCTCCCAGGAGTTGGCAGATGACTATTAGCTACTTGACTACACCAGGGGAGCGGGTGGTCAGTATGTGCATGAGCTCCCTAACCAGGCACAAGTGACAGCAGTAGTCGTGCAACAGGTAGCAAAGGGCAGATGGGAGTAAGTGAGGCCAGCACATCTACCTAGAAACCGTTTTGTTCAGGAGAGGGGTGCAATGGTTGTGCTGGAGCTCACAGCTGTCATCTGGTAAGTGGGACTCCCCAGTGAGTAGTTCTCACTCCAAGTAGTGAGAACCTGCTATAGCACGTGGCACAACATTCTCGTAGTGAATTTTTTAAATCTGCATCATACATGGCCTAAAAAGGCATCTTTGCCTTTGCCGTATAGCAGAGTTTCATGGGATACAATTGTATTTCGCAATTAATGCATAAAACAAACCCATGCAAGGGCTTTCTCATTGTGAAATAGTTCTTTGTATTTATTTTTATCATTTGCAGACCAACATTAGGCACTGAAATTAGTTTTTCAAAGCGTATAAATAACTTTGCCTTGTTTATCTTTTTCTGCCAATACAAAGTAAAACACTGAAATCCCCCTCCATGTTTCATCATTAGTTCCCAAGAAATCTTTTCCTTCCCTTTGGTGATTTATATGTGGCCTTATAAAAGAAATGAGCTTCTGAGTCAAAGTAATCCATTCTTAAATATGTCCTTCAGTTTCCTGAATGCTAATTGACCTGCATAAGCCTGATCATGTGGTTCTTTTAATAGGGAGCTGTTGTTTTTCTGTTAGTAAAATATAGGGTGGCATGATGCTATTGTTCTGTGTGCAGAGCTCCTACTTAAAATCTGTAAAAAAATCAATAGCAGAATATGTTATCAGCCATTAGAATATTACATGCAGAGCAGCTGCAGATATTTTATCACATACTTTGCAATCTTATTTAGAATTTACTAAATATACTGAATCTGAAAAAGGAATTCTTGCATAAAAAGACTTCAAAACCAGTGACTGACAACATATCTGTGCTGGTGTCCCAATTTGTCTGCAAACCATAATTCAGCTATGCACCATTCTGAATGCTTCTAAACTGCTTCTGTGATTCAGACATTATGTCCCACTTTCTCTTTTTTTTTCTCTATGCAGTCACATTAAGGAAGGAAATGTACCAGTGCTGCTAAAGATGTGTATTTATACTACAACTAGACTGTGCCTTCAGGCACAGCCCCCAGCAAGGAGCAGTGGGGAAGCAGCAGCATCCTCAGGAATAACCTCTGGGGTAGCAGCATGTGCCCATGCCTGTTGGAAACCCAAGAGCCTAAAGGGCCGCCCAAGGAAGATAACGTATTTACCACTTGCCTTTAACAAGTATGACTTGTAACTCTTCCTGTGCTAGCGCATCTCTGCGGTGGATGCACTGAAGGAAACACAACTCTTCCTGCCCTTGTAATTCTTATATGCATGGTGCCCACTTACTCACTGCAATTTGAAAATCAGCGGCATGCAGCACCCCAAAAAAACCCCTTGTAAAATGCCAAATAGTTTTCTTTCAAATATTCAAGATGTAGAAGCTATTTAAAACAATTCACACAGTTATTTAGCTCTCTTTCAAAGGATTAACAACTGCAGAATTAAGCTCCATAATAGATTATGAACTGTAAGATTTTTTTTTTTTTTATATTCTTCCTGGAGAGGACAACAGGGGTTCCTTCCTCAGATTTATAAGCAAAGGAAGTTGTTTCTAGAAGCACTCTATAAAAAGTTGTTAGGTTCATGTGTACCAAAATACATTCTTTAAAATGGGGAAGGGAGCCACTCTGCATATTAGTACTTTGCTGACATCCTCAACACACACTAAGAGTCAAACATTAAGATATGTCTTAAATTGGAAAAGTGCCACAGAGCTATAGCATGCATAAATGTTTCTGTTGTGCTCAGGTATTTAAAGCCTACTCATGAGGGACAGTATTAATTTTGGGGGTCTTTTCTGGCTATTCATCATTGTGAATAGCAGTCCAATTCTCTCAGTGTATTTTTTAAACTATTTCAGGCATTCAGAAATGCTAAGCACAACAAAACTATTACATACACTGCTAATTCCATCTGACATGGACAAGCCAGTATTTTTCATGTTAGTGCATACATTCAGATGACCCAGTTTCATCTTCATTTCTACTTAAGGTAATCAAGACCATAAAAGAATCCATTACTGCCTTCTCTATCTAAATTCCAAGTTTAGAGTCTTCATTACTTTGTGTACCCTGAAGTAACTCTGAAGCACCCTGGCTTTTCTTTATTCACCAACACTAAATATTTGAGTGTGCAAGCACATAGGAAAGATACAAAAATGAAAACCAAGCCTGCCTCTCTCAAACATGTTTGTTCAGTGTCTCCTTGTAGCCTGTGTAGATTGAGTTGCATCTGCACATTAAATTACAGTATAATTTGATCAGTATAAGCTTCTTTTTTATCAGCATTTCTATTATCTGTAACCTGCAGAAAGCCTGGCTTGATGGCTGAGTGGTTTTAGATATTACCTTCTTCCTTTCTTTAACTTGCATCATGCTACTAAGAACATAATTGTTGCACTGTGTCAGTGCAAAAGTCCTCCTAGACCAATTTCCCATGTCTGATGCTAAGGGAAGGAGTCTAATTAACGGGGGCATATGCAAAATGGTCCTTCCCTTAACGTCATCCTTCCAGGCCTCTTTTTTAAGGCCTTCGGATTATGTCTGTCATGGGGGAAGGTAAGGTCTGCAGCTAAACTTGCAGTCCAGGCCCAGGTTGTTGAGGCCATAGAAACTGGTGAAGCTCCAATTCTCCAGAACTACTTCTGCTTCTTGACCCAGTTACTCGGGCTTCCTGCAACAGAAGCAAGGGCAGAAGGGATGCTGCCTGAAGCCATGACCCACTATAGCCTGAAGAAAGGAGACAGCCAGGGATAGGCAAGGATCTAGGAGCTGGGAAGCACTTCTGTGTTGCACATTATTGTCATAGCCCGTCTCCAACCTGCCTACAGCTGTGTGACACGAGCGCCCTCTTCCAGGCCATACAACCTTTCCTAAGGCCTTGCTCTATTGTATCCTTTGGCATCTCTAAGTCTTACTATATCTGCAAAGCCTAAAGATCCATACCAACAGGGCTGGTTGGTGTAGGATTTAGCTCCTCCCTTCAAGACCTTCTGAGGCACCCAGAGATGCCCATAATACCTCCCCAGCCACCAAACCAGCCTTGCCACAAGCATGGCAGAGAACTCATCTATGAACTACAAAGATACAGGGATGCTAGGAATGGCCATCTAGCACAAGATATACTAGGATTCAGTCACCTTGCTTTCTTATCTTTAGGGAGCTGTCAAACTTTGTGCAAAGTCCCTGGTTTCCCTTAACAGGGTCTCTCAAATACTGGCGTGTAATTTATCCAGGCCTGGTACTCTGTCTGCTTTTAATAGCTCTAATTGCTCAGTTATCTGCTCCAGTGCATTGGGAAAGCCATTTAGTGTGCTACTTCCTTCCACCCCAGAAAATTTATCTCTGCTTCTGTGATGTTATCTTCCGCTTCCTTAGAAAATACAAAAAGGAATTATGCTGCACTAGAATCACATTAACATTTTCCATAAAATCTGTTCCTGGTTCCTGTGTAGCTAACCTTTCCTATGCTTGTGTGGTTCTTCAGAAAGCAGAGGTTTGGCAATTCTGCTTTTCTTTCTAAACAAAGAAGGATATTCTAAAGAATGTTTAACAAACTGTGACTGTCCACAGCCAATGCACATCAAGTATAAGTCCAGGTATGGGTAAACCATTTTGAGTAGAGCTGGACAAACAGGAATGTCAGTGAAAAGGAAGTGGCATTTTGCTATAGCCTGAAATGATTTGAAGGAGCCAACTCATGTGACAACAGAATATAAGTCAGGGGTTAAGGACAGTCTGCTAACTACAGGAACCTCTACTGGGAAAAAGACAACCGCCTGGTCCTGCATTATGGCAATCTTTTTTCAGTATTTGAAATGTGAACTTGGTTTTGAAGGTGTGCTCATATGAGCACAGAGCCAGCAGAGCTGACTCACGTACAGACTGTTCTCCAGCTGGGAATGTCAGATCCCTGTCTGCATGTATTTTATTATTGCTTCTATTAATAGCTATCTTTTTAACCCTCTATCCATGAATACCACGTAACTCACAGAAAGAGGGAGTTAAGTTTCTTCACAATAGTGTTTTCATTCCTACTTTTGTATTAGATAACTGAAAAAACCAGCCTCTTATTTCCCACATACAGCCAGAAAAATAAAGGATTTTCCTTGACAGCTATCAGTGCCCCGACTATATTCCCTACAAATCTACTTCTAGGGGGACAAGTTGTGATGCAAAGAAAAAAAAAACCTGTAATCCAGATTACAGCTAAATTTAATAAGATGGAAGCTGCCGGCAAATACACAGAACATGCTACACTGTCTTAAAAGAAAGGGGCACATTATTTTCCAAAACACAGAGATTTATTCAGTTCTGCCTGAACTATATTAGCAGAACTATAATTTTGCATTACACTTAAAGAGTAAAAACTAATCTTTAATGTAAAAATTAATCTCTAACGTATCTGTACAATGCTATTATTTCATAAGGCTGTAAATTCTTTATTAGCTGATCTTTTTTTCTGTTTTACAAACAGCCTGTTGCTACTGCATTTGCAGTTTTTTAAAAGGCTTACATTTGGAATGACAAGAAACTTGCTTTGTGAAACAATAAATATGACTAGTTGAGAAAAAGCAAGAGTACTGTACCCTGTCAAAATGATTGAATGATGCTCTGAAGTCATTCATTTGTTCCTGGGTGATACCCTTGGCATCTCTTGTGAGGATCTGAGTCTCAACCTCGTTGATAGTTCGAGCAATAGTGGTAAGTAAGAGCTCCCATCCAACACGGATGTGCTATGAGAGAGAAAATACTGATTTATTAAAGAATCAAATATATTCTTCTAAGAGTATAAAAAGTACTGTAAGCCAAAAATCAGCTCCCAATATTTATGTGATACCTTTTCCATACCACTAACTCTATATTATGACCAAGGATCATTAAAAATAAAAACGGCTTTCAGAAAAATACAGAACTTGTTTCTAAATGGGTACTTCTTCACTAAAAGTAAAAATAAGTGGAAATAAAACAAGTCTTATGAGATTATTAGAAAGTCTGCCAAATTCCATCCTCTGTTGCAGTCTCTTCAGATCAAGGAATGTAGTTATATGGCAGAAGAGGGAGGAATAAACTAACAAGTACGAAAGGGAGTGAACGGCTACCTCCATAGTATAGTTGGTGTGCTTGTTGTCAAACACCAGGGCTTCTTGTATAAGCTGATGATCTCCTTCCAGTTTGTCAATGTTGTGTTTATAATTAATGATATTGTGCTCATATTGCTTCAGCTGATTCATCTGGTCCTCCAAAGGCCCTGTCATTTCAATAGAGCTGCGGGCAATTTCCTGTTGAAAGAAACAAAGACACCCCCCCGCTCCTTAAAATTTAGGCTTCAGATTTGCTAATTTGACCAACAGTCACATAAATATGTAATATTTTCATACTAAAAAGCAATAGTAATAAAACCTTCATACAGTGGAGATGAGAAATTTTACTCTAGAAAACATTTTTCAAAAGAAACGTGGCACATTGATTTCTGGAATTAGTATTGAGACCCCAGTGATCCTGGTATCTTTCCTTCACAGAAAGCAGAAGCTAAATTGTAATTGTTTAGTGATTGGGTTTTTTCAAAGCTACATCTCCTGCTCACCATCGAGGTACCACTTGTTCAAGCTTCCAATGTTTTAAAAATAATCTTAACACGTGCTAAATACTTCAGGATCAAACAGCTGGTGAACTATCATTGAGATTGCTGTTGTCCTGTATATAAAGCAGAGATAAAAAATTATAAACCACTTTGTTCATCAGCTTCTGCGTGAGGGTCTGACACTCACCTCCATCTTGGTCTGGATCCATGGCCCAATGACGTTGGCCTGAGCAGCAAACTGGCGACGCAAGCGCTCGTTGGCATGCTGGCGGGCTAGTTCCTCCTGCAAGGATTGATCCCTCTGAGGCACCAGCTGCTTCACCTGTTACAGCGAGAAAGCACTAAGTGTGAGTAGGCATAACTGAATAGTTTAAAAACAAATGGAACAAATAAGTCTACAGTTACTAATTCTTCTTACCGGTCTGAAGGTTGATATCAGAAGGACAAGCCAGAAACACAATCACTATTGTATTTACCAATTCTGTGCTAACATAAGAAATTGCTAATATGGTCTTGGGCAGTCTGACCAGAGAGACTGACATGGAGAGAGAAGAAATTCTCACCTCTGGCTGGATTCAAGTTCAAGAGAATTAATTAGCTTGAACTGCTATTGGAGCAGTCCCTTTGTTTTCCTTTTCTAACACAGGTGATTTTTCAACCTCTAAGTAATTGTTCTAAGAATAGTCAGTGCAAACCATTTTATTTGAGCACCGCCATTACTATAGGCTAACATGAGACACATTCTGTCCATCGTGTCAATCTGAAGGTCTCTAATACATTGCAAAAGTTTTTTTTGGCTTACTCTTTTGGATTGCCCTGGGAGATTCTTAATTTAGTCCTTTTTGCTTGGTTTTTGTAACCCATTGAAGGTGTGTTCTTGTTCGTGTAAGTTTATGTATTTGGTAAATTCATACATTCTACACAATCATTTACCTTTGGCATATTATCTGTCTTGGTTCCTAATGAAATAAAGCTTATGTGATTGCTCTAGGAGCCTCTCTTTAATATCTCCCCAGTAATTTTTTAAGGTAATTGCCAATTTCAGTCTAATTGGACAGAACATTAATGGTCCCAAAGATGCTAATTTTTCACATTTGTGAAAAGCAGCAGCTGGGTAGAAGAGATGCACTAACTACTGTTTATATTGAGAGAAAGAATACAATAATTTTCTGTTCTTTGACTGGCCCATCTGCTGGTCAGCCACCAGCTCTGCATGAGCCCCAACACATGCTTCTCTTTCCCTGCCAAAAAGGACATAGGTAATATTGAGTGATGGGAGCAAGGGATATTGTGAAGCGAGCCAAGCAAACCTAAGTGAGAGCATAACATACTGTAGGAAGTTCATTCTGGTATCTGATGATCTAGAATAACTTACAGATTTATTGTAAAGGTCTCTGAATATTCTCAGTATTCCTAAAGTAGAATACTATGTTACAATGATGTCCTTTACGTATTTAGCATACATTACCTTTTCCCACTTGCTACGAATCTCTTCCACGGTGACGGTGCTGTAAGGATTGCTTGCACTTATTCTCATGCTGTAACTCTGTATAACTTTTTCAACTTCGTTCTGGATTGACAGTATGGCCTGTCTTTCACCATCTGCCTCTGGCAAAGTAGCCTTGAATTGATCGTGTGCAGAGATTAAACTCTAAAATCAGAAACAGAGAGGGAAAGTATGAAAACTTTAATGTTTCTTGCAACATCTCAAAGATCTGCTGTAAATAAGCACAGCTCTTCTCAGCTTCTCAAGCACCCTGTCTACATGTGTCTGTACATACAGGAAATAATACGTAATACATTCATTAAATAGCCCTCACTGACTTTATCAGGACTATCATTTCTTCCATGATCTCTGGAATATGCTTTCATTCCAACGAAGAACCCTATTTATAACAGAGCAAACATTGGCTACCACAAAGAAAATTACAAGACAGATATGAGGTTTTTTTTCTTACACATGTTCTACTCTCCAAGAAGGAAAAGCTTCCTTTCTTGTTCTCCCTATAACTGGAAGCCAAAAAACAATCATTTACCTGAATTTCCTCTATGCTATGAACAATAAACATGTCCTGTAGGTCTTCCATAGCACCTTCCATCCAGTTGTTGAAAGGAGCAGCTCTTTTGGCAAACTCCAGGTGAAGCTGATCAATTGTTTCGAGCAATTTCTCCGTCCTCTGTACAGGTTGGGAAAGGTACATTCATTTGTTACTAGGGCAAGATCAAACTCCATGCACATAGCCACAAATGCACAAAGTCTTGCCTCATCTTTTCAAAAGCAGTGAGTGTATTGTTGACTAATTTCACCATCTGCTTTAAGGGTTCTCACTCAAGGCAACAGGACTAATTGCAATAAAGATACTCTCATATCCAACATGTTAAAAAGGGTGTATGCCTTTGAAGGATAACAGGTGAAATTACTTTTTCACTACTGATATTTTAAGTATTTTTGTTACTGTGATCTATCTGCAAATCAATTAATATCTGCTAATCTTGCTTTAGTAATTTCTTGTAAGTATAAAAAGGAAGAGTTAGACATATTTTCCACCTCGGCATACGTGTGGGTGACTTCCTCTTTTCTTAAGGAACAAAGTTTTGGAAAGAACCTCAGTGCTTTGGAATACTCACTACCAAAAAATTACCCCAGTGCTGGCCATTACCCTGTACCTCACCTGATTAAGCTCAGACAAGCATGAGGAGGTAAGCATCTAATGGCTTTTATTATCCTTGCTGGACATCAAATCCCAAAGAGAGGTGCTATAAACTGCATGCCATTTGTTGCTGTTTTAGAACAGTCCTTGGCAGCTAAGTACTGTCAAGTCTGCTCTGAGCAATTCAATCTGTTTGCAAATGAAACCACACCAAAATGAAATGGAGATCTGAGGAAAGGGGTTATTGCCGTTTGGATTCCAAAGTGGATGCTCAATGGCACTGTTTCCAGATCTGAAACAAATGGTTCATTCCCCTCTCCCTGCCTCAGCTGGGCTACTCATCGTTGTTATATGGTTTACCTCCAGTGCCTCTCTCCTTTTCTGAGTAAGTGTTCCCAGGCTGTCCCATTGGTCACATATCTTTTGGCATCTATCATTGACACTTGCAGCATCATGGTAGTCCAGTTCACTAAGAAAGAGTAAAGACAAAAAAATCTATGTGACTTTCTGAAAGACGGGAGCAGTTGCATCGTCCACACTCTTTGACTGGCTCTCACTAATTCTTCCCCTCTTTTTCGCAATATTTCTCCTCCAGGTAAGCAAGTGTTGCAGTATAGACGTGTGTGATCTAGACATTTAGCATTTCAAGAAGCACAGCACAGGAACAGGATCAACCTCCTCTGTTGTGAGAAAAATCAAGTATCCATCTGTGACATCCAGGTATTAAAGACAATTAAGGTGTCTAACCATCTTTGTCTCAGCTATTCCTGTGGCACAAGCAATTTGATCTCCTGAAGACCAGAATTCTTCACCCTAGAGCTTTATCACGTTTCTGAAGATTGGAACAGTTTTTAAATTAATTGCCCTGAAATATACATTTAATTTTACATTATCCAATGATCCTTTCCAGCCTCATATGCTCTGAAATTCTTTAACTGAGAAACAGACCTCAGGTTGCATTCAAAGCATAATTTCTCTCTCACAGGCCTGGCAATACTAATAGGGGCTGCCCAGATCTGGGGCACAGAGAACAATTTTCATCTTCTTCTCCAGGAACTCCTCACACAGCCTACACCCTAGAACTGGCAGGTTCCAAGAACAGGGATCTCCAGATCCATGTATGCCACCAACATGAATCAGTGCACCCACAAAGGATGTAGCAGCTAGCATTGCTTTTTCACCTGCTTAATAGGCTTATATTATCCTCACAGAAAGCAACTTACTATTCTGTCTAAGACTGGAATAACTTTTTAAGGTTCTGTCCTGAGATTCTGCACTGAGCCTATCTCAAATTGAATTTTTGATCTCAGTGGCAGATAATCTCCTTGGTTCTGCTGCAGCCATCATGACCATAATAAAATACATGTGTTTGGCAGTTTGGAAGCTCACTTTTATTGGTGTATCATCATCCACTGAATTTAGCTCTTGGCTGCTCCTTGAGGACACTTTGCCCAGTACTAAACATTGCAGAGACTGTGATTATGTGACAGCATGGCAATATGAAGCTAAGATTTACCTTACAGTTCAAAAAAGACATTAAATGCAGATAGAATTTGTTCCCTTCTTTTGAGCATTCTTCTCTAGGCAATTGGCAAGAGGAATGTATGGATCACTCTGCCAGTAACTTCGAGAATCACAGAGGACAGAATGAGAACAGAGGTAGCTTTCCTCTGGGAAGCTACACTGCAGGCCAGTGTTTGTGCTTCCTCCTCTAAGCTCAGTCAGAGCATCTGGTTCGGCATAAAGTTGAGAAGTATGAGACTCATTCTGTTTAAAAGAGGTTTCAGATGTGCTGCAATCAATAGACTGTTGAAAGTGAAGAATGGTAAAACAAGTAAAAATAAAATGCCATAACAATTTTTAAAATCATAAAACCAACCCAAAATTGTGAAAGTAGAACTGTTACATGTAAGGAGGAAGCTGCCAGAAAGTCATACTATAGAAGGGCTCCTTAACTTGAAAACTTGCAACAAAAAAACCTTTGGAGCAAGCCTTTTTGTTAGCCTTCAAGGGATGCAACAAAAGCCATCTATCTGTTAAGAAATTTTAAGTCAGAAGCATGGAGTTTTGGATGAAACAGGCTGAGATATATTTTGCTGTTACGAGTTTTTGGCTGGAAGGTTTTTTTCATTATAGCATATTGAGATTATTAAATGATGTTCCTGTGTGAGCTGTGAGCTCACTAAGTGGTGGGATGTAGAGATTTGTGTTCTAGTCTCTTTTCACATACCAAATCTAACACACTAGAATATGGACAGGGTATTTTTCCAGATACTCCAGGTCACATCCCTGAGAGTACTGCAAATTTATTTTTTTTTTGCTTCAATGGATCACTTATCTCCTTTTGTTGATTAGGATAAGGGCAGGTGTCCTTTCCTGAAAGTGGGGGACTGATTGTACCAGCTCTGGTCAAAGTCCTGGAAGGTAATGTGCAACATTCCTCCACCAGCTCTGCCAGGGAGGTGCCGTCATTCCCCATAAGATCTCTGCTATCCTAATCTCTTCCAGGTATATGTGCTGTGGACAAATGGGTAGGAGAATAATATTATCAAAACAACTTTTTAAAAGGGCACCCATGGGTCAAAAATCATAAGTTAGATTACCAAGTGGCATTAAACAGTGTAGCTCCACTGCCTTCCTGGGCCTGCAGTAGTTTACTTCACATAAGTGTATTATATGTGTCAAAGAACATTTTTCTGCTCAAAGCAGGAGCAGAGAAAGAAATAACAACTCATGGGAGATTATTTAGTTGGAAATAGAACACAGGTTTGCATTCGTTGTGCTATTAATTTTTGTATCTCTCTCAACATTGAAGCTGTGAAGAGAGTCGATTTAGATTTCACGTTTTGTAAAAAGAAGTTTTGCTGTCATGCACACAAAATAATACTGCTGCACATGTGTTACAGATTTCTAAGAGAACAGTCATTTCTATTCGTTTGGTTATTTGAAATATACAGCCTTTGGAATTTAAAGATCATTAAGCTATTTCTATTGATCTTACAAGTAGTTCAATCTTATCTGTAAAGAATTAAAAATTTAGTCAAATTTTGTCCTGCTCCAGAGAAGCACTGAGCATGAGCTCACTTTAGGAACAGTGATAGTGTCACAAAAATAACCTGCTGAGCAACATGGTTTAGCCCTGCTTCAGAACCAGGCTCATGTTAGTCATGCAAGTAAGCACAATTTGAGCCCAGGTTTCCAGAAGCAAAAAGAGTCTCCAAATCAGTGTTACAGACAGTGGTCGTCTTGACTGAAAATAAGTTGCTATACTAGAAGTGATGGATATGCAAGAAAATACATTCCAAAAATTTATCTTGATGACTGAAAACATTAAAATGAGCACACAAGATCATAAATGAATATGGAATTTCATAGTACAGCTCACTCAAATTCTATTTAACATTTGCTATGTCATAAATGGCAAATCCCATTTTAGAAATGCCTGACTTTTTCTAGCTTTGTATATAGCTCTATCCAAGCTTCATCAGGCCTCCTTGCCAAGGAATACCTAAGTCTATACAGACTGGAACACAACAGTCTTACTGCAGCATCCTGGCTGGAATCACTTGCTTGCCCACACGCACAAATCCTTTATCTAAACAGCACCAGTCAACAACCTTGTAGCAACTTTAACCTTAAGCAACAGTAGACTGAGCTGCTGCAGCAGAAAATAGACAGGAAACTGTAACTGGTAGAGTTGAAGGTCACACAGCAATTGTTCTCCTTTGAAATAGCAGTATTAGGCAGCCAAGAGATTGACTAAAACAAAATGTGGAGGTGTACTGACTTGTAATTTAGACACAGATGATGACGATTTCTGTAAGGGCCTGATCCAATGACCAAAAAAAATAAAAAATACACACATTGACTTCAATAGGCTTTGTATCAGATGACAATTGCACATTTCTTAGCATTCAGACATTAGTCAATCCTTCTTTAAAAATATGGATGGAGAAAGAAATTAGTGTTTTCCTACATAATTTCATTGTGTTAGGAATTATTTATAAATAATTAAAATCAATATTTAAATAGAAGCTGCCCGTTTGCTTGTAGCTAATAATAAAACTTGACCTTTATGATCTTTCATTCAGTGTTCTCCAAGAGCATTAAGCCTAACTAAGCTACTGAGTCTCCATGAAAAATCAGGCACTGATAGCTCCATTGTATAAAGAAGCAGAGAAGTCAAAGCAGAGCATATCTAAAGGCAATGGGTTTTCAGCACCTTTGCAGCCCGAGCCACAAATAACTTGTTTAACTTCACACAGCAAATTACTGAAACAACTAAGAGACGATCCTAAAATAGACAGGATACGGTGTTCACTGGCCTCACCAGAGGTAAAGGACACAGGGTTCAAAATGCTGGTAAGCAGATGCTGTGCTATGTATACTGCATTCCCAAAGTTTCTCATCACTTGTAAAGCTGAAGCTGAATTAACAATGATTAGGTGTTTCAGAAACTTTCTTTAGTATAAAGAGGAATAAATAACTCCACAACAGAGATCAAGGTGTGCCAGAATGTTTCATAACCTCACGTACTCCATGAAATCTCCATTCTCTGTGTTTTTCAGACCACTGTGCTTTACTTTTCCTCCTTTAAATAATCTTGAAAAATAGGATTTTTCTTCTAAATCCATTTGAATTATACAATTACTCTAGGTGTTGCTGCTATCAGGTATGAACTACATTTTTAAAAAAGTCTCTTGATTTTTGACTTGTTAATGAATGTGGAGCTGGTTATGAGTCATGGTCCTTCACAAAGTAAAAAGAGGCCATGTTTTTAATACTTGATTTTTGAGTAGTAACTGTGTTGCTTGTTCAAGCAGGTGAGAAACTGAAAGTTGGAGAGCTGAAGCCAAGGGCAGGAATCTGAAAATTTTGATCTTGGCTCCTGTTCCGACCACTACCGAACATTTGTTCCTGTTGACTTTACAGATTTATACTGCGGGTGAGCAATGAATTTCAGTATGTGCCAAAATGCTAAGATCAGGAGTAGTGCCACTGATTTACAGTACAAAACCACTGCAATTAATTGCATAAGATTATAAAATTCAATGTGCCTAGCTTGGTGTACACACCAAGATGACTTTACCAGAATAAGGACATCAGTATGTAACACTACAGTCCTGTCAGTGTGGGCAGAGCTTTGCTGATAAAACTGTACTTCACATAGGTGAATTAACAACCTTGCCACAAACAAGAGTGAGCTGCACCACTAAAGAGTTTAGCCAGAGTAACTGCATCAGCACTCAGGACTTCTGCTGCTGTAAGGGTGGCTGTCAGTCAGAGGCTTTGACTTTTCACATCCCTGACCTATGTAGCTGATGTCAACAATACAGATGTAGCCTAAATGTGTTGTAGAATTGTTCTCAGCCTTGGTTGTGTTTCCTCTGAGCATAGTATGCTGAATGAGCAAGTGTTGGTCCTGTGGCTAAGTTGATGGAACTGTGGGTAAAAACTCCTTCTCCCCTACAGGACAGCTTGTGTGCTTGATGGCTCATGTGACCCTGAGCAAGTTATTTAGTTTCCGTATGCTCCACTGCCCTCTCTGTAAAATGGAGACAATGGCACTTCCAAATACAATACGAAGAGATTGTGAAAATAAGAATACTACAGACAATTAAATCTTCAGAGAAGTCAGTGCATTACCCACTACTATAGAGACAATTCAGGGATGTAAAGCCTTCTGAAAGGACCAATATCCTTGTGCGAAAATATTTGATTTTAAAGTGAAGATGCTTGATCTGTAATTTGTGTAAGTGAAATTGTCTTCTAAGTTAAACGACTCATCGCCAGTACCTCTCAGCAGACCATATGAACTGAGAAATTAAAACCTCCAGGATTCCCATCAACACACAATGGACTCATCAGTAGAGCTAATGGTAAAAGATTACTGTTAAGTTGATTTTAAAATGTTTGTTTTCAAATAATTTTGGTCAGTTGAATATCTATATTTGGGTAAGGGGGAGATGAGGGAAAGGTCTCAGTGACCAGCTCAGATAATATACTTACGAAGTTATCTCTGGAATTCTTACGTTGGTACCTATGACACTATCAAATTCATTGGAAAGAGTTTATCGCAAAGTTAAATGTCAGCAGCTGCAAGCCTTTAAATGGAACATACTTCAGCTCCTGGGCAATGGCAGCGATCTGTTCCACCCTGTCCTGGTGAGCAGCCAAATCGCTCTCAAAAGCTTCATGTTTCCTTAACATGGCGCGGACTTCTGTCAGAGAAGCAGATTCATAATCCTTCTGAAGTAAGATCTGTTCTTTGCCTGAAAGAGGAAATAAAAATATTAGTTATTTTTTACTAATTCATTGGTTAGAACAATTGCAAATTTAGTCAATTTTTAAACAGAGGCATGGTGAAAATCACATGTATGAGATGAAGTCTCACTCCCACTGAAATCAGTAGCAAACTGTCAGCCCAACAATACTAACCAGAAATACAAATTTTTAAAGATCTCTCAGTAATTCCTTGATTTTTGCATAGGCTGTCTATACTGGTCTAAAATAGCAAGTATCACATTGCTTGAGAAACTGGCATAAAAATGGTATATTGGCAAAAAATGGGGCTCTAAACTATTGTGATAAATCTTTTGTAGAGTAGACTTAGGAAACCAGAAATCACACTGCTGCATGCAGCTTCAGTCTTACTAATGATCTCTTAATCTCTTCCATGTTCTGCCTTCAATTCATTGTTCATTTCACCACTTCCAAAAAAAAAAAAAAAAAACAACCAACCACCCAAAAAATAATTGAGACGTGTGGCTGCCTTTTGTATCAAACACTGAATTTTAAGTGGAAAATGCCAACCTATTTACAAAAGGCTAGAGAAACAAGGAGGAAATCAGAAACTGAAATATTACTCCTCAGTAGTTTCTGTGCTGGACAACTAAATCTATACAGACAGCCCCTACAACTGCAGCTCACCACATAGCATTACACAAGCTCTGTGAATTCTAGAGCCAGAAGGGACTATTGTTTCACTTGCTATGTACCAGTTTACATGAAGTTTTCCCTGCATAACAGCCATAACATGTCACCATGAGTAGTTTATGCTCAGAAAATAGGCTCTCAGGGCTGATAAACACTGCAGTTTAATAGAATTGCAGAATGGTTTGGGTTGGAAGGGACCTCAAAAATCATCTAGTTTCAACCCCCCTGCTGTGGGCAGGGACACCCTCCACTAGACCACGTTGCCCAAAGCCCCATCCAACCTGGTCTTAAACACTTCCAGGGATGGGGCATCCACAACCTCTCTGGGCAACCTGTGCCAGTGCCTCACCACCCTCACAGGGAAGAATTTCTTTCTAACATCTAATCTAAATTGACCCTCCTTCAGCTTAAAGCCATTACCCCTTGTCCTGTCACTACACTCCCTGATAAACAGTCCCTCACCATCTTTCCTGTAGGCCCCTTCAGGTACTGGAAGGCTGCAATTAGATCTCCCCAGAGCCTTCTCTTCTCCAGGCTGAACAATCCCAACTCTCTCAGCCTGTCCTCACAGGAGAGGAGCTCCAGCCCTCTGATCAGCTTCGTGGCCCTCCTCTGGACTCTCTCCAACATTTCCATGTCTCTCTTGTACTGGGGCCCCCAGAGCTGGATGCAGTACTCCAGGTGGGGTCTCACAAGAGCGGAGTAGAGGGGCAGGATCACCTCCCTCAACCTGCTGGTCACACCTCTTTTGATGCAGCCCAGGACACAGTTGGCTTTCTGGGCTGCAAGCGCACACTGCCGGCTCATGTTGAGCTTCTCATCAATCAACACCCCCAAGTCCTTCTCCTCGGGGCTGCTTTCAATCCATTCTCCACTCAGCCTGTATCTGTTCTTGGGATTGTTCTGACCCATGTGCAGGACCTTGCACTTGGCCTTGTTGAACTTCATGAGGTTTGCATGGGCTCACCTCTCCAGCCTATCAAGGTCCTTCTGGATGGCATCCCTTCCCTCCCACTTTGTGTCATTGGCAAACTTGCTGAGGGTGCACTCGATCCCAATGTCCATGTCACTGACAAAGATGTTGAACAGTGCCGGTCTCAATATTGACCCCTGAGGAACACCACTCGTCACTGGTCTCCACTTGGACATTGAGCCGTTGACTGCAACTCTTTGAGTGTGACCATCCAGCCAATTCCTTATCCACTGAGTGGTCCATCCATCAAATCCATACCTCTCCAATTTAGAGACAAGGATGTCATGTGGGACAGTGTCAAGTGCTTTGGACAAGTCCTGGTAGATGACATCAGTTGCACTTCCCTTATCCACCAACGCTGTAACCCTGTCGTAGAAGGCCACCAAATTTGTCAGCACAATTTGCCCTTAGTGAAGCCATACTGGCTGTCACCAACCACCTCCTTATTTTCTATGTGCCTGAGCATAATTTCCAGGAGGATCTGCTCCATGATCTTGCTGGGCAGAGAGGTGAGATTGTAGTTCCCCAGGTCTTCCTTTTTTCCCTTTTTAAAAATGGGGGTTATGTTTCCCCTTTTCCAGTCAGTGGGAACTTCACTGGACTGCCAGGTCTTCTCAAGTGGGATGGATAGTGTTTTAGCAACTTCATCCACCAGTTCCCTCAGGACCCGCGGATGCATCTCATCAGGTCCCATGGTCTTACATGGTCTTCTCCTACAGTGGGCAGTTCTTCGTTGTCCCAGTCCCTGCCTTTGCTTTCTGTGACCTGGGTGGTGTGGCTAGAGCACTTGCCAATCAAGACCGAGGCAAAGGAGTCATTAAGTTTGTCAGCCTTCTCCATATTCTGGAGAGGGCCCACATTTTCCCTAGTCTTCCTTTTATTGCTGATGTACCTATAGAAACTTTTCTTGTTGCCCTTGATGTCCCTGGCCAGATTTTATTCTATCAGGACTTTAGCTTTCCTAACCTGATCCCTGGCTGCTCGGACAGTTTCTCTGTATTCCTCCCAGGCTACCTGCCTTTGCTTCCACCCTCTGTAGGCTTCCTTTTTGTGTTTGAGATTGCCCAGCAGCTCCTTGTTCATCCATGCAGGCCTCCTGGTGTTTTTGCCTGACTTCCTCTTTGTTGGGATGCATCATTCCTGAGCTTGGAGGTGATCCTTGAATACTAAGCAGCTGTCTTGGGCCCCTCTTCCCTCCAGGGCTTTGTCCCATGGTACACTACCAAGCAGGTCCTTGAAGAGGCCAAAGTCTGCTCTGCTGAAGTCCACGGTAGTGAGCTTGCTGTTCTCCCTCCTCGCTGCCCTAAGGATCCCGAACTGCACCATTTCGTGGTCACTGCAGACAAGGCTGCCCTTGAGCTTTGCATTCCCCACCAGCCCTTCCTTGTTGATAAGAACAAGGTCCAGCATGGCACCTCTCCTCATTGGCTCCTCTATCACTTGGAGAAGGAGGTTATCATCAATACATTCCAGGAACCTCCTGGATTGCTTATGCCCTACTGTGTTGTCCCTCCAACAGATATCGGGGTGGCTGATGTCCCCCATGAGGACCAGGGCTTGTGAACACGAGGCTACGCCTATCTGTCTATAGAGGGCCTCACCCACTCGGTCTTCCTGGTCTGGTGGCCTGTAGCAGACCCCCAACTGTAGTGTCACCTGTCCCTGTTTCCCTTCTAGTTTCTGCCTGGCAGCCATTTACAGCCTTGTATGCTTCCAGCAACTGTGTTATGGGGTGGACTCTGGTTTACTGTCACAGTGTGAAAAGATTCTAACTGGAAAAAGCCAGAAGCATAGCAGAAGCAGGAAGACTGCTGTAAGGGCAAACAATAGGGTGATAGAGCAGATCTATGTTTAATGGTCCCCAACAAAACTGTATGCCAGTGTATGGTCCTATAGCTGTTACAAGTACATGTAAGGTTAGGTTACCATTCAAAAACAGAACTACAAATGGGGTGTAATCTGGGGTATGGAGCAAAGCTGAAATGAGTCTGTTATCATGTAGTTTACGTGGACTATTCAAAACATCATGATGACCAAATGATAATCAACTCAGGATAAGTCTGTTAATAATTTCACACTTAACCAGTGGTGTCACTCATTCCTGGTTGGATTGCTGGTGCACATAGGAATGCATCAGCAGTAATGGCCTCTATTCAAATGCTGAATATTCTCATTATGTTTGATTCACTACCTCAAGAGTGTGATTTTTACAGTTACATTTCATTAGACACATGCCTACAAGTAAGGATCATTACTATAGTCAACAAAACCTGCAATTTTATGTTGTTATTTTAGGTTTCTAAAACTGTCCAAACTACTTATAAGTGAGTTTCTGGCTGGCAAATATTCAGCACTGACAGAACAACCTTGAACATTAAAATATTAAAAATGTTAAAAACCATTTCTGCTCACCATATGCCCACTGTTCATGAGTGGAAGCCTTCTGCCTGAATTTCTCAGCCAAGTGTTCAAGTCTTTCCAGTCTTCGTATTTCATTCAGGAGCCATTCTTCATAGCCTTTCTCAGCTTGTTCAAGTCTCTGCCAAGCACCGGCAATATCCTGTGAAGAGAATACATGGGAGAGAGAGGGGATGAAACTCTAATCTCTTTTTATCCAAATTTGCAGATTTCTGATTCATTCACAATTCTGCTCCAAAAAAGAGAACTTTTTATGTCCAGGTTCTGTAAAATCACAGAACCATAGAAAATGTTGTCAAGCAGCTCAAGAAGTCTTGTAGTCCGGACATCTGCTCCTAATAGTGTGCCCTGTTCAGGTGGGTTCATGAAAGGAACCTCTATACAAATTGCTTCCAAGCATAGCTATATGTTCAGTGTCTTCACAATATATTGTTTTTACCTCCCATTTCACAATGTGCATGCATGTTCTGTTATAACATACCTCTTTTATCAAAATAAAAGTGCTTTGTCTCGGAAGTTGACAATAGCAAAATTATTAGTGTTAAGAGGATTTGGTGCTTATTTTATCTGGAATACAAACTCATTTCACTTTCTGTGGTGCACAAAGTTTGGAAACTCAAAGGCATGAGTCAGAAACTGAAGTGACAGGCCCCTTATTTTCTGCGTATGGGGAGTGGACAATGACCCTTTTCACATAATGCAATCGTCTATTTATCAAATCTGAGCAACCAAAACACAATGATAGAACAGAGTACAGAAACAGATTTGCTATATTCCACAGGAAACATTTTGACACACAGTCAACTCACAATACTTATCAGCAGATAAGAATTCTTGGTACTGAATATTCTTATCTTCACAGGCATAAGGAAAAACAAAATTTAATTTTAAAAAGTAGAAAAAAGCAGAAATACACATTGAGCGATGTCTGTTTCTGTAAGTCTGATGACCAAAATGTCAGTGAAATAACTGTGAGTTTTGCTTAAATAAATAATATTTGGCCTCACTGATAGAGAAGTATTGATAACACTCCCAAAGGAAGCTCTGTATCGTCTTGCGTCTCAAGACAATTTGCTTTTGGGAAAAGCCTTCAAAGAGGCAGGAGCATGATTAAGAGAAAGCAAGATTCCAGTGTGAAAGGGATCATGTACAAAGAGTTGTTTGATATTTGTAAAGTGCAACAAACTGAAGTGTCTGAGGATGACTTAAAATGGCATTTTAATCCTTCACATCACTGAAATTTTTGTGAGAACCTTGATAAAAAGGAGAACAGATTATTCATGCCTCCTTTACTTACTGAAACCATTTTTCCCTCTGATGGCATGAAAGCTGGCCGATTGCTGATTCTGAGTTTTGTCTGCAGGGTGTTGAAATTGATCTCCAGTTGACATTTCTCTTGGACTTTGGGAGGTTTGTGTTTGCGGCGGTAGTCCCGGAAATCCTCTAATTTCTTCTGCATGGCTGCATTGTTTTTCTGGGGTCCTGTTTTCCAGCCAAGGAATTGTCCGGCGAATCCATTCTAAAAGCTTTCAAACCAACACAAACAATTGAAATGAGGGCAATGGGAAAGCAATCCAAAAAAAAAAAAAAAAAAAAAAAGATTATATTGAATGCACAAATCCTAATCAAGTTTGCTCCATTTTATTATTATTGACTTCAGTTGGTATCAGTGCCTTAATTGCAAGTAAGCACAAGATTTTCAAAGCTGAACAATACTTTTTTTACTAATTTACCCAGATATTCTAGGTATTTCTAGAAATACCCTGATGTTCAGAAAGGTGAACATACATATAAGGTGTCTCTAGCTAATTACTCAAAACCTGAGTTACCCAAAATCACTTGACACTTTCAAAAGTATTGGTCTTGATGTTTCAAGTATAGTTGTGAGATGAAGACAGACACCAGCCAAGTAACTCAGGTAATATAAAAATCTTCACTCAGAAGTCCATCAGTGCCAATGCAGCACTACTGGTTTTGTGTCTATGATCTCAGTATGTTTTTGCAGGTTATGCACCAAAGACAAGGGAGCTCTCACTTGTGCACTACACATCTGTAGTCCTGACTCAACAAATTTGCCATTTACCAAGAAAGCACAGGAGGAGCACAATGTGCCCTCTTCTTCATTCGCTTGCTGCCTGTGTTCACAGGTGTATTGTGAACACCCTGAGAAAGCCTGTCCAGGTGTGGTACACAAAGCCAACAGGCTTGCTTGGAGTGACAGGATCCTGCAAGTTCCTCATGTGGTCAAGGATGGCGATCTTTGGAGATTACAGAGACAGTACGCCTGGCCTTGGGGCAGACCGATGACAGTCCTCAGAACACCCTTTTTGGCATATTAATAAGACTGAGTGACTTGCTGGAGGTCACACAGGAAGTCTGTGGCAAAGGAGTCACATGAATCTTGTTGTCTTGGGAAACTGAGCTTTGTACCCTACCACAAGCGAGATTTACCCTCATAGTGTCTTCACTTTGCTATCTTGCAGACCGGGCATGAATCTTTCAGCTTTCAGTACTTCATGAACATAATTGTCACCATGCTACAAATACAGCTGTCTTTACCTCACTTGCTAGTCTCTCATACTCTTCCATCAACCTCTCATTTTCCTGATTCACAGCAAGCACCTTACAGATCCGGTTAGCTGCAGTCTCAGCCTGTAAAACACAGCAAATAAACAAGACATATTCATAAATGCATTCTGAGAAAAGGTACAAGCCTTGGACAAAGAGAGAGAATGTGGCTGCTGCAAATAAAAATCACATTGTTTTATAGTTGTTGATTTGTGGTCCTAGGTTACTTCCATATATATTTACCCTTCTTCTGCAGTCACAGATTGCAATGGCCTCAATAAGGCACAGATCAGTACAGAAGTCACCTTGTTGTACAATGAAGCCTTATTATACAAGGGGGAATTTCACACTGCCATTATAGTTGTCTAATAAATCTTTTATTTTCAAAGACAACTCAGGTCATTGTTAAAGTTATCCTATTAGGTTAATTTTTTTAAATCACACCAAACAAGTATTACATTTGTTAGCCACACTGGAAAGACACCCCATATGATTCAGGAGTCCCAGACCACTCTATATCTGCACATCATATGTACATATACCTTTGACAATATATGCAGCTCAACCACTGACAGCAAATCTTCTCATGCCTCCTGCCAAATTCATTTGTGAAGGCACTGTGTAGCTCTGCTATATTTAAAATTTACATTAATAGTTTGACATAACAGAGCTATACTTTCATACAAATGTGAGTCTGGAGTATATCTAATCACATAAATATCTGTGTAGACACAGAGTATGTGGAATGCTCCCTTTGCATGAATAGCAAACTCTTCATACCCAGAAGCAAGAGGGTGCAACAGCTGTGTTCTGATAAGGAGTAGGAGGCCTGCCAGACAGGAAGGGAAATTAAATCCTGAGGATGAAGGACAACTATCAACTACTTTAAGGGTTCTTTATTATTTTTTTCATGTAAGTTGGGTTATGTCCATTTGTAGGCTAGAAATGTATGAAGCAGAACAGTGGGAAATGCCACAACTGTAAGTGAGAATCCCATCCTGTATGACAGATCTGCCGCTGATGTTCTTGCCTCTCATAATAGAACTTTGATCCACAACTAATTCCGTTGGCTTCAGTGGCAACCAGGCACAAATACGGTGTTGGATGTCTTCTGTGCCTTTCTGCATCTTTAGGCATCTTTGAAAATCTAGCCCTAAATTACTAGTCAGTATGAGCAAGTCTAGAATAGTCTCAATCTCTAAAAGTCAAACATTCTTTTCTGTAGCAAATGCAGAAGATGTTGATGTAACAACAAACAACAACTCCATTTCACAGTATCTTCAAATACAGTTTTTCTGAAACAGTCTTTTTAATCACCAAATAAAGACCCAAAATTAGAAACAGGAATGTCCATTGGAATTAAAGAAGTTCAACTTGCTACACAACATTTAACTAAAATAGATTCAAGTGTTGGTTAAAAAAAAGTATTAGTGCTCAAGTAATACTTGCAATTGTTAATTAAAACCACAAAGTACTAAATTAGTTGGTTTTTTTAATAAACTAGTGGAAATGTGAAACAACCAATCAAAAACACAGCAACCTGAAGGGACAGTTGATTAATACCTGCTCTGCTCCAGCAAAAGCATGGTAGAAGCAGGACACATACGTCATGATAGCTCTCTCATCGGGTTTAGGAGTGTTCACAATATCTAGGCGGGGGGGGGGAAGAAATGAAAACAAAACAAAAAAAAAAAGAATCGAGGAGTACAAAACAGGATGAATAAATAAAAGCACAACATAGTGTCATTCTGATTGTTTTCTTGTCCATAGCTCTGTACTCTAGAATCTCTACAAAGCTGTAATAAATTTAGTGTTAGATTGATGGGTGCTGAGAGAATAAAACATACACTAGAAATTCAATATAAGCTCTTACAAAGAGGTGGAATTTGGGGGAATATGACTAAGACACAGGAAAGACACACTACATTTGATTTGGGGAGATGTTCTCTGGAAGTTGCATGTGGATTAATTAGAACCTTAGCATTATATATCAGTGTTCTTTATATTACTTATACCTGAAGTACGTCCAACTCTGAACTGCCTTGCTTTTTAAAATTTTCCTTTTCATTAGGTCATGATTCCAGAGCTCTTCTGAGATGTCTGTGCATGTTTCTGTGTATATTTTGCAAAGTAGCAACGTCTTATGTTGCTGTTTGTACTTACCATTAAGCATTTAACATTTTAAAAACAATCCTGAAAGCATAAGAGAAGGGTTTATTTTCTGAGCATCTGTTATGATGATTTTGACATCTGCAGCAGGAACAATATCCAGCAGGGAGAAAAAATAAGGCATTCTGCTATCGAAATTGTTTTTTCACTATAAGCTTATTTTCATCTTGCATTTTTAAAGGTGCTTCAAATGAATGCACACAAGTTCAATTAAAGAGAATAACATCCTCTATCCCATTCAGTAATCAGCTGTCAAAAACCTACTGGATATTATTAGTAAATGAACAGAAAGATGAGACAGGAAGGTTTGTTTCTATGGAACAAATGGATAGACTGCTACTGGCTCTACCAAGACAGTGGTTCACAGAGAATATCAGGCAACAGGAAATGAGCTCAGCTCTAAGACGCTGTCCTAGTAACTAGTGAGGAAAAGATCAGAAGAGGAAAAACTGCTGAAAGAAACAAGACAGAAGGTGAAGGATGAGATCTGATCCATCTTCTACAATCTCACCTTCTGAGCACCAGCAAATGCATGGTAGTAACAGGAAACATAAGTCATAATGGCTCTTTCATCAGGTCTGGCAGTGTTTACTACATCTGTGTAGAGAGAAGAGGGTTAACTGCTCAGAAATTCTCACAAGGTATTTCCATCAGATTATGCTGATGATGTCACCTCAGTGTTGTAAGGATTCAAAATAAATGTACCATTATTCAGATTGCATCTGTTTACTGATATCAGTGCAAAGCTACCTAAGCTTTAGGAATCAGTAAATGGAAAAAATACAACTGTCCCTGAAATGGCAAAACATCTGAAGGCTGAGACTGTACAGAAGGGTAGTGCTACCTTCTGGTTTGTGGAAACTTCCAAGCAGATGGCATGGCTGGCAGATCTACCAGGTTCAGCTTCACTGTCGCTCCAAAGCAACTTCATATAAATCACTAGAAGTACTACAGAGCTAAACACGGCCACCGACAGTCACAAAATAGGAGTGCATACAGTGTATATTAGCACAGGATCTCCATGACTGACAGAGTATTGACACACATTGGAAACCAGTAGAACTCCTGCAGGCCAGAAATACATTTTGTGCTAAGAAAAGCTTGAATAGTAACAGTTTTGCAATCCCTGTGCCAGTCTGTCTTTTTAGTTAACAGCATAAATCACAGAAGAGTTTGGCTTGGCTGGCTGATAGCTTTGTCCCTATTACAGCAGGAAAGAGTAAAAGTATAGAAAGGGTGCAATCAAGGTATGGGTACATTGGTAAAAATGGACCTTTTAACAGAGAATGGCAGAAAAAGGTGGGTTTACACCGATTATGGCTGAGTGATGAATGATGCTAGTGCAAGCTGCAAGGATTCCTGCCAATGTAAGGTGTGGGAAGATACTGGTATGAAAAGACCCAAGAATGAGGTGACAATTTCTAATATTAACAGTGAGATTTCTAAGTTCAGGGCCAATGTATTTACTGATTTTGCATCTATATCACATAGTTGTGAACCAAACTTGCTAAGTTTCCACTGAGAACACAGTGGAAGTGAAGAGAGTAAAAAGTGATGGTGAATACTTAGAGGGTGATAGAAGCAGCATGATTTCATTTCCCCCTCCCCTGCCAAGAAGGGGAATAGTATGATAAAGGCTAGAATGTGCAGAAAATCTGGGGAGGAAAAAAAAAAAAGATTTCTTACATTGTATGTGAAGAGAAAAAATGAGGAAAGGAGAACGATAATAGGATCTGTTCAATGGTAAGGATGTAGCACTTCTGTTTATTGCTTGCACAGTATTTCAGAGTAAAATAATTAAACGGTACTTGAAAGGGGAATTGCAATTCAAAAATGAAAACAATTAGTTTTGAAGCATGAAGGTAAAACCAAGAAACCTGTTCAATGAAGAGGTTACAACCTGAATTTTCCAAATCATCTTGTATTGGCCTAACTTTTCTACCAAAGACTTCAAGGGGAGCAGACACAGTGAGTTTGAGTCCTCTGGCTAATTCCCGTGTTATCACTGCTCTACTGACAAGCCACCGGAGTAGAGTCTGCATACTGGAGAAGAATGCTTTGAACTAGTGTAGGCAAATCCCAGTATTTTGGCACCATTTTTTGCCTGGAGTAGAAAAGTTTGATTATCTTGATGAAACTCAGGAAACTTTAGTATATAGTTCCTCGTTATTTGTCAACAAACTCTAAAGATTATTGGAGAAACCATACATGAAACTATTCATTAAAACTATCACTGCAAAAGGTTTACAACTAAAATAAACCAAAAAAATGCTTCCCTCAACCTAGCCCTCTTTTACAGGAGGCATGTTGTTAGTATATTTTTAAAGTTCTGTATTTCTATTTCTGGCCCTTTCACTTCAACGTTTAAAAAAATTGAATATGCTTTAAGCTGCTCACAGTTTTATTTCCCTTTATTAGACTTAGATTTCAGTTTCTTAAAGGCAAGGATTATCTTTTGATCCTGCATTTTACCTCAGTTATCACAGTGGGGCCATGTGCTGAGGTTAGGGTCCAAAGTACTATAATAAATACAAAAAATAAAAAACAATAAGGAATAAAGCAAAAAAGTAAGTGAAATTATCCAATACATGTAGAATAAGAAGGAAAACATTGTTTGAAAATAAAATAGGTTGCTCCATTATGGTTCACGTGGAAGGAACATTGAAAATTTGGTAGGTACAAAACAAAAGAAGTTTCACTGTCTCCTGCTTGCAACACAAACTTCAGTAAGCTATAACTCTCACCTTCTGCATCCAACATCTTAGGGATATCCAAATGCTTTTCAGCAATTTCCATGGCAAGGTTGATATTTCCTATGGGGTCATCCTGCATTAAAGAAAAAAATACAACTAGTCAAAGATAGAAGTTTTTCCTTGAAGCAAGACTACAGTAGGTACACTAAAACTTATTCTATTTTTCTAAACTGTAAACTATTGTTCTTCAAAAAGCAGAGTATTGGTATATGAACTCTTGGTCTATCTACTGCTATACTTTCAAAAGAAAACATTAATAAGCTATTAGGTACCACTAGGACTCTACTACAAATATGTTCTGGAGGGGAACATAGATAACGTATGCAGTATAAACTCATAATTCTGAGCTAATCCTGAATGAAATACAGCAGTAATATATTCAGTCAAGGCCACTGGTCCAGTAGGCTATACTAGACAGTTCATCACAAAGTTAGTCCTGCATGTTTCATTCCTACTATACATTATATTTCAGTGATAAGAATTCTACTGAGTTCCCTGTTGGTCAGTACATGCTTGAGAAGAAGCAAGCACAGACAGAAGAACAGTCCTCTAGAAGGAGCAAAACTTCCCAGTTCTGGCTTGGACAGAGAAATCTGTAACGCCTCTATAAAGTGAATTTTAGAGCTGCAGAAATTCAAGAACTTCCTCTGGTTTTGATATTTTGATTTTGGTTGTTGAAGGAAAGAGAAAGGAAGCAGTGAGCACAGTTCAGATAAACAGCACACATTTCACGTCTTGCAGTACAGACATCTATGGCTGACAACAGAAGAGTGTGTCAGATTAGGGCTCCTCTTAAGGCAGTCTTCCTGTATCAGCTTGGAGTGAAAACACCCTACGTGAAATGGCAGTTCATGTCATTAATGCTATTATTATTTTCACATATTCACAAACTGCTAAATGATCACACCCAGTGTGAACTATACCACTGTCTACAGAGAGAGGTTGGAAAAATAGGATACAAAAGAGGAAAGTTAGAGATGCCGGAGGGCACTTAAAAAATGTTAACAGGTTTTCTGTAGGGAATTTCCAGGGCTTCCATTTGAATACAAACACTTCCTATAAAGGGATCTAGTCTGAAGCATGCTTCCTGTTACTTAGAAATGAACTTAGTAAGATTGCTTACTATGGAATCACAGCAATTATTTAAGTTTCACAGAAGTCCATTCCTCATGCACACACATATGCCAAGTATAATAAGTAGTAACGGCCACAACACTTCTTTCTATAAACAACTCATACTAGATAGCCCTTCCTTTAAAAACTACATGTTCAATAAAATGTGTTATGAAGAAGACTTTACATTTTGAAACCTAACAATTTGGGTATAACACAATACAAGTGTCTCTAACCATAAGTTCTCACTCTATCATCATTTAGCAGTTTTGTGCAGCACTGACATTAAGAGGACCTTAAAATGTGGACACTATTTAAAACACATTAACTTATTTTTGCTATTACACAAAACACCATGTGTAATACAACATTTGCTAGATGTGTATACAAAAATGCTTACCAAAATTAAATGGGACAAAAATACACTACATCTAAGTGAGACCTATTGATTAAGTTAAAACACTTTACTTATGGATGGGTGATGAGCATCTCCTATTTACGTGCTTGGTACTAAGTCCATGAGTAAAAAGTGCTCCACTGGTAAAAGATTAGTTTGAAATCACAGCAACTTCTGAATAATTGGAGATCTCCATCACCCATCCTTTTAAACAAATCTACAAGCCATAGTAACTAAAAATCTCTGCAATAGCTAAAGAAATACCTCATCTAACTTGTCATAGTCAAGAAGGTCAGGCCTGTGTCTATGGATAAGAGCGTTGAAAGCAAGGCCATCTTTCCAGCTACAAGTTCACACAAAACACATCGGTGAGAAAAAGAAAGGACAGCATGCAGGAGATAAGAAACCAAGAAACAAGACACCGAGACAGCTGTTAATGTAACCAAAATGAGCAGTCAATCAAATGCAGCCAGGTCAGAAAAGCAAGATCTATTTTAGGATTTTTCTGCATGTGCTTTACGTGCCACAGCTCAGCCTCAGTTTGAAACCCGACCTGTTCTTATTTTGGAAACCTCTAAGAGGGAAATAGTAATGCTGAAGCAGATCTGCTTATCTTCTATTCCCTTTTCTCAGCACTCATATATAGGATGGTTATACTGTGAAGTTTTTTAGTACTGCGTACCAGTTTTCAAAGCACAAACTCAAACTCACTTCTGTTTGTGCCATGCTTAAGCACATGTACACAGAGACAGGTAGCTTAGTCATTCCATGAATCTGTTTATCCATAGGAAAGATTGTATATAGAATTAGAGAACAAACTGGTGTTGATGGCTAATATTTTGCCCTTTGGTTCAGATCTGCAGTTGTCTTAACAACTGCCTAAATTAAAATCTTATGTGTTTAGGAATAAGTTAATTTAATTTTCATCATTGCACACCTTTGGGACCCCAGCATGAATTTTAGCATATATATAACGTAGACTAAGTTTTCAAGTAACTTCATTTCATTCATTCATCTTTTCCCTCATCAAAGACTTTCTGATAACAGTTGATTCCACTAGTAAAATAAATTTGTAATGGAAGGGCATGGAATGGAAAATATAGTCTATGAGTTACCAGTCTCTCTCATCAATGAAAAATCACATTCAACAAATTAAAACCATGACTAAGTTTTCTGTTTTACTGGTGTTTACGTGAGACCTCAAGATGCATTCACTCCAGAGAGCAGAAGATGGTATATATGTATTGAGAGCTAATGTGAAACAACAACATCCCACTTTCTTTCTAGAGTTTTTTTCTTTGGTAATGGTACCCAGAAATTCTGACATTATTACTTGCTCCTTATTCTTACCTCTCAAATCAAAGTGGATCCTATCTTTTAGAAAATCTGCATTTTGCCATAAGTAGCACAATGTAATAAAATAGTTTTGTAATCTCCGTGACGTACTACCTAAGGAACTTATGATACCAGTTTGGTTTCCACTTGTCTGGAAGTGTAGGTGGAAGTATAATCTAAGAATTGGTGAATATTTTCTATGTTAGACTAGTAACTTATTGTGTACTCCTGATTACCAAGGGTCGTGCTTATTCTAAGGAATCTTAGGATTAATCATCATGTCACTGTTTACTGCTCTGCAACCTACAGTAATTTACACCAGATACAAGACAGGATGGACTGTACAATGCTATCAGTGGTGAATGGAGAGTTCATATTGGGCAGCGTAAAAGACTTCATCAACTGCCTAGCAGCTGAGGACCAGATTATTTGCAATTAAATGCTGGTCATTGTAATGGGAAGGAAAGGACACAGGACAGTCATGGGGTCCTCTCCTCTGTGTCACTGGGTTTTTTTGGAGGGAGCTTAGAAAGCCAGTCAGAATTAGTATGCACTCCTCAGCTTGTGTTTTAGAAAACATGCTAAGCAAACCAGAAGTGAGCCAAATCACTGCAGGACAGCATGCCGTATCACCCAGACTGATGACCTTATTTAGCTTGGAGTAGTCAATAAGATCAGGTCGGTGTCTGTGGATAAGTGCACATAATCCAAGGCCATCTTTCCAGCTTTACAACAAAAAATAGAATGGAAAAAAATGGTTAATAAAGTCATGGCATTTTACAGTTCGATCCTTGCTCAAGGCTTAAAATCAAGCAGGAACTCTCCTGTCAAATCCTGACACTTATGTTCTGGCAAATCTCATCCCTCTGAGATTTTCTGCTACTGCACTCTTTTTCCTATAGTACGTATCTTATTCTACAGTCTGTACACTTAAGGACTCTATAATACTTTCTAGGCAGTGTACATCATTATGTGCAACAGTCCCTGATTTCAATTGCTTAATTTGTGCAGTGTTCCAGGATAGCTCAGAGTACACAGTCATCAATGAAAGTGCATAATCTCCTACTACGCTTACAGCAGGTTTGCAAAAAAATAAAAGGAGACCAAACCTGCAATTACTTGAATGTGCTGAAGCAATTGGCTTTTTCTGTGTCAGTTATTTCAGACAATTTTAATGGCACAACCATGTTATGCTCATAGAAGTATGAAGTCATAAATCAGCTTAGTTTAATTTTAAACACTTCACACATATGACAGCTTCAATCTGAGCTCTGACACTTCAGTGTGACATCAGGGCCACTACCTTTCAAGGGAAAAATAGACAATGAACGGAGCTACAAATAACATCTATTTGGAAAGATTATGAGAGGTTCCTTTCAGCCAGAAGCAATTATTCTGAAAGGTACTTTATGTAAACACTTTATGCAATCACTGGGACTGTGGGTTTGAGGTCTTATCCTGTGCAATAATTGTGTGATACTAAATATGTTAAGACTGTTAGAATCCCTGTCACTGAGATGTCTGGGTAGATCCTTCAAATAACAGAACCATCTCCAATAAAGATGTCATACAATTAAGCAGACTATACATACACTGTATAATATAAAATCAACAAGAAGGTAAAACTGAACCAAAATGAGCACCAAAAGAACAAAAAGCTTTTTTCCAAAAGGTAGAGACTAATATGGTCTGGATATCCCATGGAAAAGTAGTTTTGTAAGAGCTGCTCAACCCAAACACTAATCAAGGTACTTCCATTTGAGATGTTTTCCCGATACCATGAATCAGACTAGCATATATATTTATAAACACTAAGATTCTGATAATGTAATTTAGAGTATACCCTGCATCCATATAAAGCTCTCCTGAAATATAACTCTCTATTTGCAAGGAAAATAACTCATAATAAATTTCAGATCTCTTAAAGGCAATACAGGGACTGTAAATTAAACAAATTCTTTTTATCTGCGGATGCATGCGTGAACTGTATCTTCTCCAGCACCACCTGTGCTTTAAGTACTGCACATTAAGAATGAATTTGAAACACCGAAACACTATAATACAGAGCTCTTGTTGTAAGTACTATAAAGGGTTTCATGGAAGGCAAGATCACATAGTTAAGCAGTGCAAATGGCAAGTCATGTAGTTTAATGAGGTGGGTCACCAGCAGAGCTACAGGAACTAGCCCAGTGAGATCCCAAAACCAGGCAGCTGCATACAGCCCGGAACTCCCTTTCTAGCCCTTAATGAAAACACAGAACCACAAGGACGGAGCTTCACTAAATTTTCCAACTTAGGTAATAATCCTGATTCTGAAAACAAACATGTTTAAAGTGCTGGCTTTGTGTACTGAGTGCATTTTTAGTTCCTTATTTATAGTTACGTTACAAAATAATAAAGACTGATTCATCATAATGAGATATTTGCATGCTCAACACATTGGTATTTTTGCCAGAACAGTCTATACCTATAGTGGCTCTCATATGAAAGCAGTCATTTCCCAGGTCACTATGCTGCAGTACTCAGATTCCCATATACCAAGGATCTCTAATAATGTAATATGCAGTATTATTCTACATCATTTTGTATACAGTAGGGATTTTTTTTCTTTTAAATAGTAATGATGGAAGCCATGGTAAATAATGCCAAATGCTAACCAAAATAAGATTCTGAAGATAAAGTATGAGAATTTGAAAAAAGTCTAATTAACAGTGAAGAGTGAAATTCTCCTGTCAAATACATACCTACACAACTGTGGGAAAAAGTTGACCTAAAATATTTTAGACTGTTTCTACCCCTTGAAATAATGGAAGTTTACCTAAGATGGAAGTTCTGAATGTTCACATTTCTGTAAGGAGCAGTTTTTCTTTGACACCACAGCAGCAGCCCTTCTTTGGCAGAGGTCTCTGTAAAAGACACCAGGGAGTAAAAAAACGGAAAAATGTAAAAAGTGCTTAAAAGTAACTAACTCATTTCTTATCATCTTAAATGTGGTCAGCCACCTGAAACTGGTTGACATAAGCCAATATTTAATCCTAAAAGATACCCATACAAATGGACTAATAGGGTTCCTTTAGGACACAGAGGTCAGCTCAACTGAAACAACTCAGACTAGAGTCTCAGTCTGCACAATAATTCTGGTATATTAGAAGTTTAAGAAATTATATTGGTTGGACAGCAGAATGTATGTTTGGAGAACAATACCCAATACAAATATAATAGAACTAGACATAAAAGACTGTGTTGGTGCCTACACAAAATATGCTTGAATAGACCATTAGGTCGACATTTAATGGCCCACAAATTATAGACAGGACAGCATACGGAGCTTGAATTGACTACTTTTGTTGGAAATTGAGATTAGTTTCTAGAATTCTAGACTTTTCACAGCATAGACTTGATTTAAAGAGTATTGTAACTACGACACACTTTTTGGAGCCAGTTACCAAGTGAAAGTTAAGGAAAAAAACCCTGAAGCAGTGTGGGGAAAAAAGTGACAGAAAGAAGAGGGATATAACCAGATAATATTTGCAAAAAAATGTGAGAAACAGTGAAGACTGAAAAAGTATGTTGGAAACAGGACCACCATACAGGGTACAGCACAGTTTCAGGCCACTGAAGCTCAGAAACACAGGCATGTTTCTATCTCTATAACTGAGACACACAACCAGAACTTCTGCATTTAGAAAGCTGGCTTGAGGTCCCTTTCAGGATAAGGAGAGTAATTACTTTTTCCCTCCAGAAATCAATTTTCACCATGTAGGAAACTTGCAGTATCATTTTCTGTGAAAAAATAATTCATTTTTAAAACACTCATTTCACTTGTGCACAATTCATATAAAAATTTCCTAGTTATTTAATATAGTTGTATTAGTATTACCTTCCACTGAAATATCCTGAATAGCAAAACGAAGGATGATAGTCCAGATCATACCCAGCGTCATTTTCACATTGCCATCAACAATTTCTAAGGTGAAAAAAGAGATAGTAGTAGTATTTAGAATGTATTTTCCTTTTTCTCTTATTTTAATCATGTATTTCTGTAAATGCTATATTGTATTTAATTTTTTTTTATATTTCTACCATAACTCTTTATCTACACAGAGTTCATCTGGGTTCATTTTTCAACAAACTCATGCTTGTGCTACCCTGGCAGTAGGACTGAGGATTACTGCGTTGAAGATCGCTTCAGCCCTTCCATTCTAAAAGACTCCTCTCCAGGTAGTTGTAACTGTCTCAAATCTTTACCTTTTAGGCTGACTTTTTTTTTAGAGAGAGCCAAAGGGGAAATACTTACTTAAAGTTTGAACAATATCAGCCCTACTGTTTTCAAATACAAAGGAACAGAAAAAAATATGGTCTTACTCCAAATTTTAAGAAACTACAGGACATAAACAGTATTATTTTTTAATAAAGTGGTACTCAGAAATCCCCCTATACTATTTAGACCTTTTTGAGAATTTTACCTATACTGCCAAGACAGACTAGATATGAAGAACAGCTCAAGAGACACAGCACCTCCTGAGACTAAGCTACATAGCTTCCTGTCAAACAGTTCAGAAACATGGCCACAAAGCTGTAATGTCTTACAGTTCTGATGCCTATGCACATTTGTGTATCTTTAATATAAAACAGGATTTTTTTTACCTCTGGGGTTTCAATTTGTTTCAAGACTGCTTGAGTCTACCTATAACACAGGGCACTAGAAAGATGCTTTCTCCAACCCTTCTCACACATACATGGCAGGCCCTTCCCCAAACCAAGTCAGAATCCAGTGCTCCTACATTATAATACAAACAGTGATACCGCTTGAATTTCTCACGACCAAAAATGTACTGTCAGATCACTTAAGTGTGGTGATAATGTTAAATCAATCTGAAAGCTATAGTGAGAGACTCAGAAGAACATAGTGAGACTACAAGGAGGGTCTAGCACTGGAAGGGGAGGAGGTGAGACAATGAGAGATGGGGATGTGAACTGCCTTTCCAGTCACCTCACACCACCAGAGCAGTGAAGCAGGGAAGGCACCAGCTGCTCCCCTGCTTGAAAGTCACCTCCAGCCTTCTTCAAAAAGTGGAGCAGCCATGGCTGCCTCGGGGCCCACTGGTGTTCTGGGGAAGGAGCAGGAGGAATATGCAGCTGGAGGAATTTCCTCAATTTAATGTCAAACGCCAACAGAGGTGCCAGCAGAAAATGCAGTCGCTCTGCTGCTTAGAAGTTGCCTGAATCCAGGGGCAACTTTTACAGAACAAAGCAGCTGCTAGCTCTGAGACTTGAGATACATGTTAAATTGCAGTAGTATGTGACACAAGCTGTCATTTGAACCTATGGAATTAACAAATGTGGTAGGAGATATGTCGCCCATCACTAGTCTATACTTACTTTTCTAGTATGATAATCCAAGTTTATATATGAATGACTACTTTTCTGCTTTCTCCTTTCAGTTTTACACTAATTTTCCCAAATTATTATCTCACTTTGCCTGCCTTCCATGCATTATTACTATCTTATTGGCCCTGAAAGACCTCAAAACTCTTCAAATCTCAAAACTAAACTCAGCCAAAAAAGACCAAATGGCAATTAGGGCACGTAGCTACTTCTTCCTTCTCCCCCTCTACTCAGTCACATATATCACTGTATTTTGATCACATGTCTGATATGCATATACAGTATGGAAGAATTTCTTCAAATGTAAAATAAATGAATTTAAATACTCAGGAGGCATTGCTGATTGTGAAGCAATCAATTCATGGATTTGCATAATCACTACATCGTTGTTTTGATTTGCATATCCGTATGTACACAAAGACAGAATGAAAGAGCAAGAGAGGGAATTTTCTATGTTGTGCCCCTCAGGAGAATTTTCAAGCAATTTTCCAGCTTTGGTTTCTCATTATCTACTGCTAACATAAATTACAAAAAAGACATGTATATAAGACAAAGAAAAATATCTAAGCAAAAGGAAAATTAAGTTGCTAAAAGTTGAAAAGTATCAGTGACAAAAAAATACTGATTCATTCCTATGATTTTTCTCTACAGGCCAATGTTTGCTTTGGGAGGGATGTAGTCCCTACATCTCACATACGCTACAGCTTTCTGGGGAAAAAGGTCTTGCTAACCTATGAGGACAGGAAAGGAAAGAAGGGAAAGGGAAGGGGAAACAACAAAATCGGCCTAGGGAAAAAGCTAAGCAAAGCAGTGTGGCAAGTTCCCAAAGGTGCTTATTCTCCTTTGGCTTTATTTATTTTATTTTTTTCTATTCTAACCTTCTTGTGGCAGATTCACAGATCATTTGGTCTTTAATATTTCTCCCGCTCTCCAGAAAAGCAATACAGAAGTGTTTCCTATTAACAGGATAGTTATCTTTTGTGCTTCTCCACATCTCAGTTCATTTCATTCAGGATGCAATTACCTTGCAAGTGGAGTTATTGCACTTTTTTAAAACTTAAGGGAAAACTTCTAACTCTTGGACTGTGAATGGCTCATAAGGACTACTTTCACAGCTCTTGCTTTAAGCTTCTTGACTGGTCTCATTTCATCACCAATGGACAGAAAGAGTCTTCCACAAGACAGATCAGAGTAGCTAAACTGGGCTCCTGCTCAGCATCACAATTAAAGGTGATCACCTCTCTCTACACACTCCACAGACAGCCCAAGGAAGTCAGCCTCAGAACAGTAATGATGGCTTTAAAGAATATCCCTGGCCCCTCAAAAACACTAAATTGAACTTTGTATTGATGTCCCACAGGAATCACAGTTTAATCTTTGTTTTGAGGCCCCATTACAAATGCCAGTTGGTCCCCTGGGCCTACGTGCTCTTTACCACTCAGCATATCAGATAATAAAACATGATCCTCAGCAGATTTAGATACAAAACTTTTGTGCTTTGGAAATTAAAAAGTATTCTAAGCATCCATGTAACTCAGAGAATGCCAAAACAGATGGTTGCAGACAAGCCCATATGCCTCATGCTCACACATAGGGGCAGTGAGTTAAGGGGTTAAGGACTTTGATAACAATACAAGCTTAAGGAGCCTGTGCTCTGCCTCCTTGCTGGCATTCACTCCATCTTCATACTAAAATAACTGCCCAGTCAACAATGCTGAAAAATGCAACAAAAGAAAAAAAAAAGAGGCAAAGTGTGTTTTAAAACCAGCTCAGATTGCTGATCCAGTCTCCAGCATAGCTACAGAAACAGTTGTCAGTCCAAATGATAGGGTAGGACTGTGAAGTGTGGGAGCAAGTATGCAGGACAAGGGGGCACAGAGACTCTTTAAACACATACTGATGCCAGAGGTCCCACACTGTGAAACTATACTCAGTGATACTGCATTACTGCATCAGCACGGCACTGTGCCTTAGATAACAAATTTAGTAGAGGGGATGCAGTAAACTTAACAGGGCACTAAGCATGTCTGGACCAGAGCCGGCTTTGTGTTCAGCCTGTTTAGAGTAGGAGTGGAAGGCACACAATCTATCTGCTCCTGCCCACGTGGATGTAATCTAATGTGTGTTAGTAGCCATACTTGACATAGTGCAATGTCTTACAATGACAGGTTCCTCTCTGCATGTAAGTTATGACAGCAGCAGTGGATTTTTCTCTTGTGCTTCCATCCAAGAATTTAAAATGTTTTCTTTAATGCTAATGAATTATTTTTTGCTTCTAATCTCCTCATTTTACAGCTCGAGAATTCCAGAAACAGGCAATAAAAGCCTACAGCACAGCAAAGAGCATCACCTTAATCTCCTGGCTTACTAACTATTGCCTGCTGTTACATGCAAGAAGAAATATAGAGTGCGTGGACAGACATCATCTTGCAGCAACTGGCTGAGAAGCTGGAAGAGGTTACTGCCTCTTGCTCCTGCCTCCCTCCCAGAGGGAATTACCTATTATCACAGAGCGTCTAAGCTCATGCCAGTGGCTGCCAAAGAGAACAGCAAGGTGAGTTTAAATGGTTTTAATGGCTGCTCTGAGCTATCCCAGATGCTTTGCCTTAGTATAGAAAGTACTCAAGCACTGCTCCCTAGTCTGAGTACCCTGACAGTAATGAGCAGCAATAACCAGGGCAAAATGAGGCAGATGGGAGTGAAGAGGGCTGGCCTGCTCCTGGAGCAGATATGAGCTGATGTATCTCAGTTTAAATACCCCAGCCTTGCTTGAAGAACCTAGGTGTGAGAACATTAGCACATTGGACAAACTGTGATCACAAACTGTAATCAGAGATAACAACCACTCTGTCCCACAAGATACTCCTTTTGCTACACTCTTGTTTTCTGTCAGGAAGCCTTGGAGTCCCAGCATGACATGACAGAAACGACCATGCATTTGCTCCACACTCCATAGTCTCAATATTTCTGCACCAGCTATCAAACGGGCTTCTGTAGTCTTAATTTTCATTTCCACACATAAATTGTCTCATCAGTACCCTCTGCTGTCCATTCAATGCCATGTCGCTCTCAGAATAACCTTAACTGCAGAGGTTTAGGGTAGTGGCACATTTTTCCATCCCACTTCACTTAATTGAGCAAAGGGCCCAGCTGCCCCTGACTGCCTGTACAACTGACAGAGGGAGCCAGGCACCTCTGAAATGCAGTATTGCTCTTCTGAGATATGACATGCCTTTGGGAATTGCCCATCTCTCCCCACTGATGATACATTCCCAAAAAAAAGTCTGTTATGTGCCTAGAGATAGATGCTATAGATTTGGACTCAGATGGCCCACCCAGTTCAGTCTCAAATGAATGAAGGGGAGTTCAAAAAAATGCTCTGCCCAGAGGACACCCATTTCTTGGGATTTTGGAGTTCTAGATCTAGAAACTGAACATATTCGGTGAACAATACTTGAGGAACCAAGCAGGCTAGCTCAAACCATTATGGAATCACTGAATGCTGATAGATCTCTCCATTACTTCTACAGATGCCCCTGTCTCACCTAATGAAGCTTCCTGCTCCAGCCACAATTACAGTGGGGTCCCTGAGATCAAGGTTTGGAAGGCAGAATAAGTACATATATAAGCCTTGAGAAATCAGAAGACAGGAAGAGAAGGCTCATAAATCAATCTAAAAAGGCCTAGCAATGTGAATAGAATATAGCTAGCGCTTCTCACTATGATACTGAGGTTACAGCCAGAGTTTTGCTCTGAGGACATGTTAGAGGCTACCCCAAGAATGGGAAGCACGTCATTGAGGCTATGGAATCAAAAGTAGTTGGGTATCATGCTAGCCACATCACTCTTTTGTATGGTAATAGCTATGCAAAGCATTATGCAAGTATCTCCATGGAGAAGCTAGTTCTAGACAGACCTTTGTCCTTTTTAAACAATCATTTGAATCTCATAGGAGGCATAGGTTCACTTGTAGTGAGAGCGTGCCTTCTGTTGCTCAGAGTTTACATCTACCAGCATTTAGCTAGCCAACTGCATGTTTTTAAATACCTGAAGAACAGAACAATAACAAAGTAATAACTTCAGTAAACAACATCCTGCCCCACTTTCTTCCTATGTTCAGCCTCTCCCCAGCTACCATAATTTCTTCTGATCACTCCTTTAACTCTACATCTGAATTTTAGAAACACAGCTGCCATGTACAGTCAGTCTCATAACAAAATGGGACTAGGTCCCAGCCACCTGGTAGTGATGTCAGCCTTTGTCTTGTCTGAATAATATCTCCTAAAGATAAAAAAAAGATCCCAGATTGATAAAGGACACCCTAGAATCCAACCTGATCTCTAAAGGAGTTCCTTATTTGTAATAATGTATAGGAAAAATGTAATGCTCCAAAAGAAGAAATCATTATCTGAACACACACTGAAACACAGGCAATTTAATTTAACCTTGAAGATTAACTAATCTTAGAGCCCATTTATAATCCTATCCCTCTCCAGGTGTCCACAAATTTCCACCTCTTGTCCTTGCACAGATATAGGTCAGCAATCAATATTAAGGCATTTTTGAGGTACCCATATACAGAGAACAGCCAGCGCAATTTGGCCAAGGGTTTCTATGAGACTTTGCAATGTGAATGCCTAGGATCCAAGTAAAGTCCTTTGTCAAGCTCTGTCACATACCTTCTGCACCAATTGACACAAGTTTCACTCCTTTGCTGGCAATATAATCCAGAGCTTTGTTGACATTAGCGATTTTATGGAAGCGCATCTTCCCTCTGTCTGGTTTCGGTAGTCTTTCCCCTGCAGAATAAAAAATTTTATGTGTTTATTGTTACATACTCCTGGCTACAGACACCCAAGCAATTAGAACTCAAGAGTGAATGTGCCCTGAACACTGCCTAAAAGTTAGCAGTTATTTTAACAGGCATTTATCTGAAAGAACGTCAAATGGCTTTGAACAAAACCCCAAAAATTCAAATGTTGAAACATGTGACTTAGATCTTTCTGATCCAAAAATGAGAGTAAAAATTTTATGTTTGCCCTAAACATCTGGAAGATATGTGAGTGCTTCCTGCTTACTCGACTTCTGGTTCATTGCTACTGTCTGCATTAGAGTAGCTGAATATTAAGACAGCAGGATGTTCTCAGAGCTCATCACCCTTTCCTGCCTGACTCTATCCAGCCATAGCATCCTTCCAAATCTGACCATGAACAATGGCTTTTAACAACTTCATCCAGTACAGCACAGCAGCTAATTTCAGAGCATAGGCTGATATGTTTGAATGAACTTATCTTTTCAAATGTTCATGAAGAAGAATTTCTGAAAATATGACCATTTCACAAAGAGTGATCATGCAAAGATCTTCTTTCTTCGCTGAAATCTCCAGCAAAAATGTAAACTGCCTTTTCCATAAGGATGTCTTAAAAAACTTCTTGCCCTTTTTCATCTTTATCACGTGTCTGTAACTCGAGGTATTCCCTTCCCATTCAGGGGCATTCTGAGTGTACCTTGGGGACTGCCCCTCTGAATAATACATAAAATAGGTGACATAGTGAGTTTACATCACTTAGTCAAAAGGAGTTCTTGGATGTTCCACTCTTCCGAAAAATTAGACCTTTTACTTGTGACTAAATATTGATCTCATTTTACTGTAGGAACTCACTTTTGAAAGCATTGGTCCATCCAATTAACTCATTAATAGCAAAGCAAAACTTCTATACTAAAAGTGGAATAAGATGAATTTGTAACCTAATTGTAAAGGCTTTTTAATTGTTAGGGGCTAAGACCAGGTCCTCAATGTTTGTGGTTTGTCCAACAACACTGTGATGTCAGTGATACCCTAATACACTGTGATGTCCTGGAACAGAAGCACAAACCAGAAGACTTTGGAAATAAGGCAAAACCAGAGCTTTTTTCCCCCTCTTTTGTTTTACAGTGTGTTTCATCTCTAACTTTTCAGGCTTCTTAGAGTTTGTGTTCACTGTTTTGAATTGTTAACAATTTTTTTTCTTTTAAGAGTGTTTCCATTAGCTTGCTGTAAATACAAAACAAACTTTATTTTGACCAACCTGAGATAACTTCCAAGAGGAGCATCAGTTTGAGGCCATTTCTGAAGTCCTCTTCAATATTCTCAATCTGTGTGCCTGCTTTCCTGAGGTGGGAATTGCACCAGGCTGTAAAAGTCTGTAATAGTAATTAAAAAAACCCAAACAACTTATCAACAAGGCATTTTCCAAAACATCTGATAAGCCATCTGACTAAACACTGCATCTGAGATTTTCACTAAGGCCTTAGAAATTTGGATGTCCAACTCCATTCATTTTATCCACATCGACGAATTCAAATGTTCATGAAGGCAGAAAGAATTGCTTGATTAGAAGCAATATTGTGCTAGATTCTGCTTGTAAATGCTATCCAAAGAAGATCTACATGTAAAGGCAAAATTTGTCTAATAGTTATTACTACACTTAATATTTTATAAGCACATAATTTTATGTTGGGACTTATCTGTTACACATTCTTCCTGAAAAAAAAAGATTGTTATAGTATAAAGGAAGCTGTGTGTAAAATGTAGGCAACAGCAAGCACAGACATAAAAACTTCTACTACCTGAATTCACGCCACGATAAACAGTACTTATACAGATTATCCATGCCAGGGACAAGTAACATGTATTTCTCACAGGCAGGAAGTTGTGAGACCGCTCTTCAGGATCAAGTAACTGAACAGAGACTTCATAAAGCAAGGATACCAGCAAAATTGCATCTGCTCCTCCTTGTAACTACACTAAGAAGCAGAATGTCTTTTGAAAACATGGACAATTAGAATGGATTTTGAAAGTTTACAATAATTCAAGGGCTGAAGTTTCACATGCAGACCCTGCATATATGGTCTGCCTTGCCAAGGGTTTTATTTTTAAACTGTATTATATAATTTTCAGGAAAGTACCACAACTTCGTGAAACACAAATGCAGGTACTTAAGTTTGCAGGGCAAAAACAGTCATAAAAGCAACCATACGCATTTCTCTCTCCATAGAAAATAACCAAGTCTGCTCTTACTTGCAGAGACGAAAAGCAGAACAAACTCCATTGATCTACAGAGGTCATACACACATTACCTTTTGTATGAATGAAATCAAAAGCTACTATAAAATTTAGTAGTGTATTTACTAGGTATTTCACCAGGTATTTTATCTCTAGGTATGTAAAACAACGCCAAACATTTTGGTAAGTTAGACTTCAGCTACTTAAAATTGTCAGATATTTGAAATTCCTCTTCTTTTGCTATTTCAAATTACCACGGTTTTAAAAACATTTAATGTAAATAGTTTAAAAAAATCAAATATATCCTAAATCCCCATTGTCAATATGAAATTTCCTTTGGCCTTTTTTTTTCTTGCCTGTTTTTTTAGATTATTTAATTTCTGATCTCTCAGAAACGGAATGAGAAAGGCCAGTAGATGAAGGCAAAAACTTTCCCTCCAACTAAATCTTGTAAATTCTGGATAGATTTTTGTACTTTAAGAAGATATGGATTGAATTTTCAAAAATAGTCTATTCTTAAAAATGCAACTTTCTGTTAAAGAATAACATTTTGATTGTTGTTGGGTTTCACTCAATTTTTGTGAAGAATTTATGTGCAGCTTGCTGGGCTCTTTTCTCAGAGCTCCCACAGTGACAAGGAGCAGCTTGCAAAACTTTAATTTTACTAACTTCTCCTTTCCAATTGAAAGGGGAAAAAAGAGAAGAGCTATGGACATGGGGATGCTGTGCAGTGAAATCCCTCATTCTAGATGCCCAGAGAAAGGAGCAGAGAGAAGACAGTATTGGAAGTGGTTCTGGGCAGGGGTCCTGTCGACCTGCAGAGGACGAGTTGCAGGTAAAGGCATAAGAAAGTTGTTCTGTGTGCAGATGGAGATAAACATGACTGCAGCTGAAGCATCTCTGCAAATTCATCTATTTTAATAAAGGGATGTTAGCTTGAAAAGCAGTCATTCAAGGAGGTAAAACTTTCCTGATTTTAAGGTAACCAGCTTTACTGAGCTCATGGGAGACATGGAGTGTGTCAAGCATCACAGCACAGAGATTAGGCACCTTAACCCTCAGGGCTCAACATGATGGAGTCTTAGGATGGTATTTGGTTTGGATCATTATAGGGCTAGGATCTAGTTTATAAGACTAATTTGTCTGCCTCAAGCAGTATCTTGTTCTAGTGATACGTATCTAAAAAGGCTTAGCACCACATTAAGTCATTTGCAAATACTAAAAATTATAGCAAGCATCCTTGGAAGGAACAAAATTACGGTAATATAGAAAAAACAGCTGAAAGCACTCAAGGGTAAACGCACATGAACCTTGCATGCCAATTTGGCAATAAATATTAGAAAGCTGAATCAGTAAATGAATGAGCTTTTCAGGAATTAAGCTTAAATGATGGACATGTGCTTATCTGCAGATGCAATTGCAGTTTGTAGAACTGTTCCAAGCACACCATTCTAAACTCAAAGAGGAATTTGGAGAAAAACCTCAGCCATTTCCACCTCTTCTTTTAGACATTTATCATGAATGTTCTGACCTTATACCACTCAAGTAAATGAGTTTTTCCCATTTTTCATTTAATTAAGAGTTTAATGGCAATGACCCCACCAGTCGAGCAGTTTTAAAACACAAATCTGATTCCTACTGTGAAGAAAGCTACTTCTCACTTAGTTGCTTAAGAAGAAATGGAACCTGGCACTTCTTAGCTCATATATGCATATAGATACATATATACATAAAAAAGCAAATTAGAATCTTGTCCTTCTCTAATCTCACTGTGGTCCTCTACTTCACCTCTACAACAGCTGATTCAACTTACTGGATGCCACACGGATAGACACAAAACATAGACAGGTTTTATCCAAAGATCCCAAAGTTTTCAAGTAATTTAAATAGTTTCTCTTGGAAATAGACATTTTTACGGCACTGAATTTGCTGAGAGACAAACTGAGGCACAGAAGATCACTGAATCTTGGCAGAAAAATTGAAAACATATACTAGATGTTCCAACCCTCAGCGCTGTCCTCTAATCACCATATAACATTTTTTTCCTCCTGATCTGCACACCTTGTTTTCTCTCAATCTTGCTCATTTTATGAAGACACTAAGCAGACAATGTTGCTATGATATAAACAAGGAAAAAATGCAACTACTGCTCAGTCAGGCTGTTTTCAGTAAATAAATTGATGACAGTCACTTGTTTTATGGGCTGCCTTTTTATATCTGTAGGTTATAAGAATGTTTCCAGCAGTATTAGGGTTTGCCATTGACATTTGTCATCCAACATTCTGAAGGATAAACTTGCAATTACCTACAGAGCCTCCATTCATGAGATGAATTAAGTTATGCAGAAGCACTCTACTGTGCATGGATTCTTTATTTAGACTGTCTGTAGATAGTTTAGATTATTCTCTGCATCTAGAATAAAAGATTTAGTTCTTCTGTCCAAACTAGTTTCTCATAGCTTTCTGTTTTACCAGTGCATCAGGTCATGAAATGGTGCTATCCCCTTATGACAGTTGTCTTGCGCCTCATGGAAAGTGTCGCTGCTGTACATTACAGCAGACTTTTGGCACATGACTTCGTAGCTTGGCGCCTTCCAAACTGGTTTATTTTCCTAGGACTAAACATGGTTACAGGGATGCTACTTAAGGAAGTATTTACTATGTTTCAGTGATGCAATTCATAAGTGACTGTATTAAAGCTACTGCAAAACTTCATTTGCAAATTTTAACAGTTTCCACAATCCACATTTTATTTAACCCCCGTCCTTCTATTCTTATTTTAATACCACTTGTTCTCACTGCTTTGACTTTAACTAACAGTTCTATTCATAGTTATTAAGAAACAATTCAAAGCACTTTTAAGTCCTGGAGATCAAGATACAGCCAGCATATAGTACCCTGCAAATTTGTAATCCACTGGGATTTAAAAGCTATTAAATGACTTAGACAAAGCAAATTCCTTTTTCTGCTGAGCCGTACAGCACATTTCAGAGTATCAGATTGCCCAGAGAAACAAGGCAGGACTGAAGGCACCAAGCTGAATACCAGGAGGGATAACAAATAAGTGCCTAGAAAGCTAGACATTTCTTTTTAGAATTTATTTACCATAGGTGGCTCTACAAATTAAAAAAAAAAAAAAAAATTCTCCTTTCCAACATTATTACTACAAAAGAAACTTTGCTGATATTCTTAGATGAGACACCACAGAAGAGCGGATGCAGGGCAAGAAGCCAAACAATTTGCAGTCCCACAGGTAAATGGTCTCTTAATGCACTATTAATTGTCGACTGCTGTCACAGGTCTATTTTGGAAAAGCTAACTCTAGAAAAGGGAGTGCAGTTCATGTTCTATGCCCACTTAGCGTCACTGTAAAGACTGCCAATAGCATATTCTCCATAATTTGGATTCATAGATCTGTGATAACAAAGTCTGTACCTGAGAAAAAAAAAAAAAAACACCTTACCTGGTAATTTATACAGGCCACTTAATTTTACAAGCCCTTGAAAAGTAGAATTGCAATCAAGGGGCAGAAAAAGAAGATCTCCCTAATTAACTATCGATCAACTGCAGCTAATGCCAAAAAATAATAGGGTATGCCGGCTCTGTAGTGCAAATATTTTTACACATGCACAATGAAGGACATGTTTTGATGGAAAAAGTGACATCTCTGAGAGCTGAATTGTCCTATGCTCCTGAGAAAGTCCACATGTGCTTTTTATGTGGGTGAAATGATAACTTACTTTTGATAGTGCTTCAAAGCCAGAAAACAAGAAAGATGCTATAATAACAAGTTTTATATGTAAGTGTGATAATAGGGATAAAGAGAATTTAGAAAGCACCAGTTACCACCCTCTCCAATACTGTTACTCTCGGTGGGTCACAAGACAACTTCTTGCACCTGTTGAAGATACAGTGTAAATTTCTAGTTTGGCACTGACAGCGAGTGCAAAATGTACATCGCCAAAACGGCAGCATAACTTGCATGGGGACGTGTACGGGGAGAGGTTGACAGGCCGGAGAGGTGGGCCTGTGCGAACTGCATGAAGTTCAACAAGGCCAAGTGCAAGGTCCTGCACATGGGTCAGAACAATCCCAAGAACAGATACAGGCTGGGCGAGGAATGGATTGAAAGCAGCCCCGAGGAGAAGGACTTGGGGGTATTGATTGATAAGAAGCTCAACATGAGCCGGCAGTGTGTGCTTGCAGCCCAGAAAGCCAACCGTGTCCTGGGCTGCATCAAAAGAGGTGTGACCAGCAGGTTGAGGGAGGTGATCCTGCCCCTCTACTCCGCTCTTGTGAGACCCCACCTGGAGTACTGCATTCAGCTCTGGGGGCCCCAGTACAAGAGAGACATGGAAATGTTGGAGAGAGTCCAGAGGAGGGCCACGAAGCTGATCAGAGGGCTGGAGCTCCTCTCCTGTGAGGACAGGCTGAGAGAGTTGGGATTGTTCAGCCTGGAGAAGAGAAGGCTCTGGGGAGATCTAATTGCAGCCTTCCAGTACCTGAAGGGGCCTACAGGAAAGATGGTGAGGGACTGTTTATCAGGGAGTGTAGTGACAGGACAAGGGGTAATGGGTTTAAGCTGAAGGAGGGTCAATTTAGATTAGATGTTAGAAAGAAATTCTTCTCTGTGAGGGTGGTGAGGCATTGGCACAGGTTGCCCAGAGAGGTTGTGGATGCCCCATCCCTGGAAGTGTTTAAGAACAGGCTGGATGAGGCTTTGGGCAACGTGGTCTAGTGGAGGGTGTCCCTGCCCACAGCAGGGGGGTTGGAACTAGAGGATCTTTAAGGTCGCTCCCAACCCAAACCATTCTATGATTCTATGATACACTCCACAAATTCAGGAAGATTTATTCACTTGCATTCAGAACTGAAATTGAGAAGTGTATCCAGCCCAATAAAGAATTGGAGACCCGTGTTCTATTTAGTTAATGCTGCCTGTCGCTCTCTCCAACTCACATCAATTTCCGTCTGCTGTAATATTTACAACCTTAAAAACTAATATTGATTTTAAAAAGTATGTGTCTACTTATCTATCCCCCCACCAGAAAGGCTACTGGCCCACGAGTCATTTGGTTTCTGTGTTTCTAGCCTTCTTTCGATAACATTTACAGAAGAAAATATAGACAAAATCCAATTTTAACCTATGAAAATTATGAAAAATATTGCATTAATAGGAAACTCAATACTTTCTGTGTCTGTTAAGTAAAGCAGAAGTACAACTCAATTTAAGTGGATCTTAAATTCTAATACCCAGAGCAGAACACACCTGAAGAAAATTAACTTCAAATATAAACATTCATAATATTTGTTTATATACATGTTATCCTTAATTATCTCAGTCCAATAGGGTTAAAACTCTTAAAACTCTGCTTTATAGCCCTTCTCCTAAAGTATTTTTCCTCTCTGCTTGTGCTAGCTGAGGTTCTTCATTACTTGTAGGCTAAATGGGATGCAGTGATTCACTCTGTAGTTATATGGAACATTACTGGGCTCTGAGCGCATGGCAAGGGTGTTACAGAAGGAGCTCTGCCAGAACATTCCCAGTAGGCCAGACTGAGGTTTCCCCTTAAAGAATTTCCCATCTGTCTGTTATCCATGTTTTAAAATATAAGTTGTGAACCTGCAACGTGATCTCCTAGCTCCTGTGTCCACAGACTGTTCTAATGACTGCAGGATCAGGGCTTTTCTCTGGGGTTGGGATACAGTCTGTGTTGGCCCTTGTTCTCTCAACTGTTTAATTCTGCTCCCAAAAGAAGGGGCATGAAGGTGCAAAACAGCAGAAAATTGCACAGCCATTATAAACTATCTTGATGTGAACCAATGACTACACATGGGATCTTTTAGATGTTCCTAGAACATCTAGATCAGTTGTACTTTTAGTATATTAGGTGTATGAGTATATTCTTATGAATTGGAAATAAAGAAAATCTTACATCTTACTTGTTGGTTTGAATTAAAAGTGCCCCCTTGCTCTTATTTCTGCTTGCATTGGAAGCCTAAATGCATTGGTACCTGTTAGTAAAATAGAGTAACTATATAGAGTTACTATAGAGTAACTATAACAGGAGAGACAGTTCACCAGTACAACTCGATCACGCTATAACACTTGGTAGGCAAAGTGGGATTTTAACACTAAACACACCAGAGCACAGCAACGACTCAAATGAAGCACAGTGAAAGCATAGTGAAGGATGCCATGAAGGCTAAGGTAAGTGAAACATTTAGTGTGTTCCAAAAGGCCATTAAAGGGAAAGCATCAAATCATAGGCAGTACGTCAAAGCCAAATTCCTGGGAACAACAGAAAGGATAGCATAGAACTGTCTCACTGAGGAGCTTAGCAGAAGCTCCATTACAAGGTCCCCAAATCCAAAGTTGGGGAAAGCCCTCCCTGCTCCAGCACCTCCATCCATACGGCTGAACAGATGGTGTCAGAGATGATATGCTAGCATACTCTGCACTGTCAGCAGACCCACTCTAGTAACTGAGGGAACTTCACCCCAGTTCCTTAATTTTATCATTCACAGCAGACATCATCAAAGGGATGCATTCATCACACAGGACATTGCACATGTCTTGCTAGCATTCTGCATTTTGCTTGCATGGAAAAGCCTGGGGAGACCTCAGTCCTTACAAAGCAGGTGGCCTAATCCTATGTGAGTCTAGAGTTTCCTGTAACACATGCAGCCCCTTCCCAGCGCTGAATGATTGCACGTCTGCTTTACAGTGCTCACTATTAACAAAAAAAAAAAAATGGAGCATGTAAATATCCCTTCAAGAATAATTTGGCAAGGCTGAACCCTGAGAAATGTCAAGAAGATTAGTGAAACTCTTTACAAAGTGAGTGACATTAGTTCTTTCTTTCAGAGGAGACAACAAAGAAAGGTTATGTTGTCCCATTGGTCTAAAATGGAAGAAAACTCAGGAGGCAGCAAAGATATATGGGAAATTCAGTATGGATCACTGTATGTGCTGTCCTCACATCAGCCTTTTTTTCTTAAGGGAAGAACAGGAAGGAAAGGAAGGAAGATAAGAGGTTTCACAAGTTCTTTGGAGCAGCTAAAACAGTTAAAATATTGCAAAGTTTATTAGGAACAGGCAGATAATAGCTTTATTGGATTGCCTGAGACAGCTCGAAAAGACAGAAGTTTTTCAGGCACATAAGCCCATCTTTACATGTGAGAGAGAAGCATCAGTCTCAAGGATGAAAATTTAGGTAAGTCCTCAGACAACTCAGGACTTTGATGGACCATCTGTACAATCATAGAATCACAGAATGGTTTGGGTTGGAAGGGACCTCAAAGATCCTCTAGTTCCAACCCCCCTGCCATGGGCAGGGACACCCTCCACTAGACCATGATGCCCAAAGCCGCATCCAACATGGTCTTAAAACACTTCCAGGGATGGGGCATCCACACCCTCTCTGGGCAACCTGTTCCAGTACCTCACCACCCTCACAGTAAAGAATTTATTTCTAACATCTAAATGCTACAACAGCTCTATTCCCTGACGGAAGCTCCTTCCTTTTTCATTACTGTTGATGACACTTACCCATGTATGAAAGTTTTACAGCAGCAGGCATCTGTATGATCCAAATGTGTGACTTCTCAAAATACATGCAGTGCCATCAGGTTGTCCGCTTGCGTATTTTTATCAGTTTAAAATAATTCTGCCTATTTTGAGTGTATTGCCAATCAGAAACATTGGTATTTTAGAAGTAGGAGCACATGCAATGTTTAAAATCCCATCTGAAACTAAAAAAGTGTTCAGGATCTGTAGGACAATTCTTGTCTAAATCTACGTTTCATTTTTGGAATTTCAAGAATCACTCACATAAGAGAACCCTGCTCAGAAAACAAATGCAGAAATAAAAGAGGCAAGAATCCAATGAAAATACTTCATGAAAGCATGGGTATGGTTTTACCTTGTATTATAAAAACTTCAAGAAATCTTTACCTATTCTTATCTTTACAATATAACTGCAACCTACTCAATTTATTAAAGTGAAGGAATTAGAAAGACAAAGGAACTGTCAGGAAAAAAAAATACCTGCTATCTACTTCTGGTGTGTTCTTTTAATTCTGAATTTCTTTTAACACATTCCTATCACTAAGCAGACCAGAGCAACCACATGTGGTAAATTTAATAATAAAGGGAGAAACACAGTCTTATAGGTGATAAAAGGTTTGGCATATTTTAGCTATGCAGAAGTGGGAAACTTCTCTAGACAGTTAGCATCAACTTCTGCAGAATCCAATCTTATATTTAAAAAATTAAATTTCTAAGGACAAGCAAGTAAAAACTTGTTTCTAACCCTGCATTTAGGTACATGCATGTCCTCCCCTCATGATTTTGCCTATCTAAACTCTAGCCATTCATTCTAGTTCCTCTAGCTAAGTTAGAGTATTTTAAAGGTTCCCTACCAGGACTCTACAGAAGCAGATTTCTTTTATGTCATGTACCTAAGCTGGTTGCAACATCAGAGCGCTATTTATCTAAGAGGAAAACTAAACACAAAAACATATGAGAAAAAAAGAGCGTTTAGCAAGTCAGAGAGTTTATTGCTACTAATGGTGAGTAATGGCTCACTATGAAGTGGAAGGGGCTTTATTAAGTATGCTTCTGTAGGAATCTGCCCTGAACCATTTCCTACACTACACTTTACTTATTTGGATGACAGAAGAGTATATGCTTATAACATTTGAAAATGACAGCAAAATGATGTGTCTGTGAGCACGTTTCATGACATCTACAATTCAAACTAATCCTGACAAATCAGTGAAATGACTTGAAGAAAGCTGGATGCAGATTAGCAAGAAGTCTGAAGTACTGCCCTCCTCCAGTAATAATAACTGCAAAAACACAGGACGGAGAACTACTGGCAGGGCTGCAGCACTGAAGAGGATCTGGGAATAACATTTCCCTCTCCTACTTTCATATGAACCCCTAATTTCCCTTAGCAAAAATAACTACAGTATTGCAGGATATTTGTCAGGTATATTGGAGAAAAAGAAAGTAGAAGGGGAAGACAGAGAATAACAAAGAAACAAAGCTTAAGAAATGTAACAGGATAGAGGGAAAGAAGATTCAAAGTCAATAGGCAGAAGAGCATTCACAGAAAGTTAAACATAAACCAAATTAAAATGAAAGTGGATTCAATGATCTGTTCTATGGGTACGTACATTTCCCAAGGTCTATATTATAATCCTAGAGAAGAAATCCTGACACTTGTGTTTTCTCCCCAACTTTGTGACAGTCTTTAAGTCATTTAAGATAGGAATTTTAAAAAGGTTTTTATTGCCCTAAATGCTGATTATTTTATGATCCATGATTCCTCATATGGGATTATAAGCCCATTAACAACAATGGCAGCAGATGTTAGCCATAGCTGACTACTTTTAAGTGTCCCACTTCTGCATTCAAGGATAATGAGAAAAATAAACCCTCCATATCCCACAGCACTATCATGGGGAGAAATCCATTGTTGCTTTTGAGGTCCTCAAACACTACCCTGAAAAAAAAGCCCAATAAAGAAATAGTAGCAAGAAAGATTAGCAAGCTAACAAAATTATAAATATCTTGTAAATAAAGAACTGTAAAATTAATCAGAAACAGAACCTACTGTCAACAGATGGAAAGCAACACATAACAATTAACAACATCTTCAGCATCTGTTCTCAGTCATCCAAAGTTAATTCTACATTTTAAAAAATCTAAGCTAGCTGTTTAGCATAAACCAGTTAGCTACTACTGTAAATCTAGTTGCATGCTAGTTATCCTTCCCTCCTTAAACTCTTAGTGAATTACAAAATGTGCCAGCCACTTAGGTATGGAGAAAGAAGTCACTCAGGGAACTGTTAAGAATAGCAATGACTGTGAATAACCCCACAGATGCAATCCGAGAAAACATTTTCACATACAGAAATTGTTTTAACTTTCACCTCTAGGATGAAAAGTCACTGTCCCAGCCTCTCACTGATAAGGTCAGTTTTGGGCACCTCCAATGAAGCTGCCATTTCTGGTGGTTTAAATGATGGGGACACCTGTCCCCCCAAGAGCTAAACTGGGAGTACAACTCACCTCATAGACATTACCAAACAGCCTGCATGTGTTAGCAACCTTGTCACTTATTCACCTGGCCTGGGTTCAAAACACTGACCTAAAAGTGAAAGCTTCCCCCCCAGCCACACATTCCCAACCAATAAATTAAAAGTCCATCTTCAGCACAAGGTTATCTTTCATCATGAGTTGGGGTGGAGAAGCCATTACAGTATTCCACTCAGAAGACTTTGCAATACTGAGACTTTTATTAATATTGTCACCACCTTGCTAAGTGGTGACAAAGGTCAGGATTTTGCAAGTCAGCTTTCTCTTGGATGTGAATGACTGTTTTTGCAGTATAGTTTGTTCATTCACATTATTTTCACAAATTCTTGAAAAAAGATGGTCACAAACAGCATCCAGGCAATACTCTTTCAGAACTCCTTGTCCAAATGGCAATGTCTGGTTGTCTTACAGCAGTCCTGTATAATTCATTCTAGCTAGATGGGAGTAATGGGGAGCAATCCCTTGCTGGTTGCAATGATCTTACCTTGCCATCTTCTCTCCTACTTCAACAACAATATGCATGACATCATTTACAGTTATACACTACCTTTCTGATGATTCTACTCTCTTTGCCTTTTATGTAAAGCAACATGTATGTTAAAACCTTGTCATAACAGAAGGAATACCTCTGAATTTTTTGGATTACATACCATTATTCGATATATTAAAATGCTCAAGGTGCAAGATTAGCACTGTATTATACTACAGAATGGTAAGTGGTATAATCTGTGAAGTAAACATGAAGTTCTCAAATTACTAACAAATTTCTGAATTATAATAGCCCCCATATTAAATTGCTTTCTCTAATGAGAGTGAAAAGACAGACAGTGAGTAAAGACTCAACGTTTGAGTCCTTACTCTTCCACAGCTTTTTGCACTTTTTTCCAGTAGTCAAATCTTTGTACATATCTTCCCAAAATCTTTAACCCACAGTAGAGATGAAATGTAAATATGCCCTACAGACTAAGAGTTCTAAATGCAGAATTAGGAGGGCTCCGTTCATCTCTAAAATTGAGTGATTATGCAGTATTTTACAGTTTCATATACGTTTTTGCAAATTTAAAATGCTGATGCAAGTGAGAGAATTTTTACTTCACAAGCCTCAGGAAACAAACATTGGTGAAAAAAGTATCTGTGAATCAAGGATATTTAGAACACAGTTAAATGGGAGTAAAGCTTTAAAAACAAAACAAAAACAACAAAGGGACTAATAGAACAAAACAAATGCAAAGTTTTGAATAATCTGTTTTAGGTCAATGGCTTGTGTTTTCTTTTTCAGATGTTGATTTTGTATTTCCCTTGAAGGAAAAGTTTATGAACATGCTGATCTCTTTCAATAGGCCATATTGTTTCTAGCATTTAGTAATTTAACAATTAACAGATCATAGGAGATTTTTATTTTTTTTACATTGAACACTGCTAAATTTTGCCATTGAAAATGTCTCCTTTTGAAATCTGCAGAAATAGACAAGCGTCCCCCACAGGGACCTGTGCCTTTTTGATAGAGACACAGTACTCCTACATAGCATGACTGGGAGCGTACAGCATCCAGACTGAACCTCTGAGGACTGCCAACTATTTGCATGGCACAACAGTATTTTCCTCTGATAGGGTAACCTAACTTTAGAGCATGCTAACCAAATATTCTCTGTTCCAATACACTGCACTTTTCAGAGCTTGAATTTACACTACAAAACCAAATAATTCTGACATTGCAACCTGAAGTAGTATGGCTATAGCAACTAATATCTTACACAGCATTCCTCACCACTTTACACCACAAAACTTTACAGCCCATACATACAAATAAATCAGCTCATGCCCAGTTGTCAAAGCATTAAAATAGATTTGCCACTACGCTGGTCAAAGTTGAGTGCAGCAAAGAAATGCTGTACACATTTTTATAAAAGCTTTAATGGACTCTATCACCCATGCAATAAGATGCACTGCATCTTTGCCTTTATGTAGAAATACATATTCATATCTCATAAAGTGATACCTCTCCCCAATCAATCAGGTAGGACACTAGGGACCTAAGCAGAGAGCTTGCAGAGCATAATGAAGTGTGTAGGTTTTGTTAGAAACTCCAATGTACTGATGCACGCTTCCAAATGTCTATCATGCACCTTCTCTCTCTTGCTCTCTACAAGTTTTTAGATACAGTGACCAAAATCAAGACTACTGATAGTTTTGAAGGCATACTCAAATAACAAAACAGTGAGATATTTGCATTCTGGTGCTTTCTGATCAACTTTGAGCAAAGTGATATTTGGGACGTCTCACTGTAAGCACTAGTTAGACAAAGAGCTATATGTAGGTGCACTTTCGGATCTAACTATTGAAAAAACTAAGAAACATAAGGATAGAAAAAAGGTAATTTAGTATGCCAAGGACCAACATATCCAATGAAAAGTTGAACTATTATAGGGTTAAAAGAAATTCACTCATTTCTACATGGCTCAGAAGGAGTTAATTCTGGAGCACCACCTTCCATGCTAGGCATTTCTACTTCACAGGAGTCTCAACAAACTAGAAGGCATCTTCAGAAAAGGACGCACAGTAAAAATGCCAACAGGTTTGGGAGGTACCGTTACAGCAATGATAAAAGGTTTGAGATTAGCCATTTTTCTGTTTTTTCTCTCCCTGTATGTTTTTTTCCAACTGACTTCTTTGCTACTACAGAACAAAAGCATAATCTCTGCTATATTTGCCTCTCCCTGTGGAGACTTAAAAACAAACTACAGGAAATCCAAAAAGGGTCTCAAATACTGTGGTGGATCTGCAAAGGACAAATCTACAGGTGTGCTTTAAAGATGAAGTCTGTGCCCTTTATACTGCCTGAAGTTTTCTCTCAAGTATATTAAGCAACAAACATGCATTACCACTACCCTATCAGTGCCAAATGAACCTTCTTATAATGAGATCATATCTCCTCTTCTGCTTTCCAGTCTCACGCCCTTCTTCCACCAGCTGTGCCCTACAGTGCTCCCCCTAGTTTCCCAAGAGCTCCTGAACTATCACAGATAGCGCTAGCTAACATTTTTGTTTCAGCAGATACATATTTAAATGACCAAATAGTATGTAGGATGAGATGAAAGTAACATTCACACATTATAGTATGGAAGGAACTAAAGGTATGCCCTCTGGAAATAGAAGGATTAATTAAAGTAGGCTAATCCAGGATTTGGTCGACTGGATTTCCAAATGTCTTTCCCTTGCTTTCTCTGTTGATTTTCTTTACCATGTTATCTTTATCCAGTAATTATATACTACATTGCCAGGTGAGTAAGGAAATCCATTGTAAATTGATCAATACAGTCAGAGTGGGATAAAAGTATATTCCCATCCAATTTATCAACATTCTTTAAAACACTTCCATAATCAGAAAAGCATGTTTTCTGACTGACAAAGCTAAAACAGATTTTGAAAGCTTTTTCAATCCAAACACACACATTTTTAAGCCCCTGACACTAATAAATGATGGGAAAAGTATGTCAATGGTCAGACCCCAAAGATATTACACAGTAAATGTCATCCTTGCCCTCTGTTATGTAGTATGTTTGAAGATTACCAAATCTACTTGTAATCTAAAATAAGGTTTCAGTTGAGGTTCTTATAGAGAAAGGAAAACCTCATGCATTAATTCCCAATTATGCAACAAAAAGCTCCTCTGTCACACATGCCAGGTTACTCAATCCAGTATTTCTCAGTACACAAAGCATATAATCTGTCCATGTTAATTTCTTTACTATCGTAACAGATGATTAAATAAAAAAATGTCAAGTTGTTTTTTCAGACTTATTTAAGAATCTGTTTTTAAAAGAATTTAGTAACTTCTGCTGTTAAATATACAAGTTAAACATATTTGGCTGATTTTTTTTAAGCTCTAATGTTTTTTAGAAGGCATTCGCTATAAAGTAACATTTTCTAAAACATTTAAAATATCCTGTAAGCCAGCAGACTTTCAGAAAAATTTCAGAATTCCTAAAGAATTTTTAGTGAGACTCAATTTCCTAAGTTATTGAGCTTTTCTTAAAAAACAGAATAAAAAGCAAAACATCATGCAGGATCTTTGGATGGTTTGATTATCTATGAATATCAAATTTAACTAAGTAATCAGTTCTCAAGCACTTAGCTAAGAATAGATGGGTAAATAACAAACAGTCATGGCTGTAACTGCTGAAAGCATAAACATTTGTGTTTTGGACAGTACAGTGTTTATGATAAGCACACTTCTTTGTCAATTAAACACACAGTTCTTTGTTTATAGCATATCTATTCTTAACAGGAGCCATGTTGGCACCTGTACTCAGTCATGGAAATGAAAGCCACAGCAAAAGTAAAGCAAGCAAACTTCAGCCTCATGTATGGTGTTTTGTTTTGTTTGTCTTTTACTATTAATTCCAGATAGATGATAAAGAAACTCCTCTAGGTGAAATAATACCCCAGAGCTACACAATCATTTATGTATATTTTTAATTTGTATTTAGTGTGTCTGGGTACCAATTTTCTTCATATTAGAGAGTGCAACATCTTAAGTCTTTCAGCAGTGAAAAGCTACACTAGTGCCAAGATTAAACATAAAACAGAGTTTAAAAAAAAAAAAAAAAAATCACTCAATGCTAGATGGTCAAGCCTTTCTGAGAGTGCCAAAATAGCATGCTGATTTTCAGAGGTGCAAAATAGACAGAAGTTCCTGCTGACGTCAGTGGAAATGCCTGGGTGTTCAACACCTATAAAAAATATGAGTGTTTCCTTGGACGCTTAAGGAATAATCACAGATGCTAATTTTAGTCTAGGGTAGTCACTTTCTGCAGATTCCTGCTATGGTAGTGGGGGTGAGCAAAGCTTTTCTAGGGGGCAGTTCAGAATAGAAGACGTGTGCTCTAAATTAGGTTCTGCTAGTTATCAAAGTAATGGAAGGCTGGACTGATTTTGCTTACAGGTTTTTGAAGAAAAATAAGAACAAGCATCAGATTTCAAGTTGAAGAGATTCTTACAGTTAAGAGCAGTAGGGAGGAAGCATTTCAAGTAAATGGAGAAACCTTACTCATACCAAGTACAGTAAACAGTACTTTCATCTGTAAAGCCACCACATCTCCACTATTTTGGAGATGAAGACGTGGACAAAATGATGTGTCCTTATAACGCAAAAGCAGGGAAAACTGGTACCAGACATAGGAGCAGCAGTGTCTATTCTTGCACTTAGAACATAAAATCAGGACTAATTTTCTCACCTGTGTGCACACATGCAAATTTAAGGTCCAAATATAGAAACTAACTAAACATTACTCAGACAACTGTCAGCTTCTGCTTCCCTCTGGACAGGCAAATGTACTTCTACAAGCTACCATTTCAAGTGGGACACGTTCCTAAAAGGAGAACACTGCATTTCAAAGTCTTCTACCTCTTTATCTACAGATGCTCTGTTCCTGCAGAGTACTAACACCTGTCCTGTATCCTTTCACACCCGTAGTTTGAGGATTACTAGGACCATGCTTTCTTGATCTGTATTGAAGTTACTTGTACTGCCAGAAGGAAGAGCTACTACAGAATATGTACAGAAACAGTCACAGAAGGTGATCATAACATTGTGTTTTCTGGTTAAATGATGTGGAAGGAGGTAACTTCTACCTTTAAATACATGCCCACTTTTATCATGTAGAAAAAGAGCATTGTATAGCACCTGTATAGTTATGATCAGCTTCATGCATCAAGTCTCTCAACATGTGGCGTAATTAAAACCAACAAATCCAGTTTTATTATAAGAACAAATGTCACACACCCTTATCATAGCATTTCATGAAATGATGTTCTTCAAACATTGAAGACTTGAAAATCACCCCAAGCTACTAGGAATGAAATTTAATTTAGGAGGAAATGGAGTGCTTGATGTGAATACATTCTCCTTCTGGTATCAACTGAGAGTAAAGAATGCATAGCCATAGAAGACATATTCAATCAGAGTCAGCAACTTTTGACTGCTTGCAGCAGAGGAATACCACATCAGTTACACATTGTTTATCCCAACAATTAGGGCTGAGAAGAAATTATGCTTGGCAGTAAAGTCATCCAAAGCAACTCAACTTTGCCAACTGTGTAAGCACTTTTATATTTGTTAGCTTGCAAGGATATAAAATAATATGCAGGAAGGATGTCTTTTGACTTGGGACAAAGCTAAGCAGCACAAATTCTCATGTAATTCTATTTCACTGACATGCTTCTTCCTGCATCATGTCCACCTGCATTCCAGATACAAATCCAATGCATTCTTCTGTAAGTAGGCTCTGTGGTACAATGCCTAAAATACTACCAATATCACCATTCACAATGAAAGAAAATCCTAATGCTCAGTCTCACTGAAATTAATTCAGGAGAACTGTACAGTGCAATACAGAAATTACTAAACTAAACATCATTAAATGGACCAGAATTTATGCAACCATGATTAAACTTATGTTAGGCGTTTGGTATCCAATTTTTACATCATAACGATGAAACGCCTTTTGTCTTATTTGTAAGAGGATGGAAGGGTTTTGGTGGAAGATTTTGAACTGTGTTACCTCATTAGCAAAAAGCAGTCAAAATTCAGCTTGCAGAGCTGTCTTAGTCTGATTTGGAAATTGGTGATGTAATCATGATATTTTCATACTGGGATTCATTAGTTTATAGAATATACCTGAGTCCTGATTTTTCTTGCACAAGACTACAAATTGTATGAGCATGGATTCCCTATTTACTGCAGTCTCAGGGCTGAAGACCCTCAATGCTCTTCCAAGCAAACACTTCCCATGCCTCTCTTCACCTCTCCTGTGACCCAAACACAGATCCACAGCAAGATGCAGACTGCCCACCCCCAAGAGATTATAGCAAAGTCCACTGCTTAACACACAGTTTTCCTCTAGCTCTTAAGCACCTTGGTTGCAGCTTATGGAAACCCACTTAGATCCATACTTTCTTCTAGTCCTTATTGTCTTACTAATTGGATCAGTGTATCTGCAGACATTTTACTATACAAATTTCAAGGGAGGCTGTGGTGTGTATCTGTGAGTACAGGAAGGAGGTAGCCTTTGCTTCCCATTAAAAAATGGTTCTTACAATTTCTTTTCATAACCATACAGTTCTGTTGCTGGCAGATGTTTGTGAATGGCAATTAACAGCTGAATTGGGACTGTAGGAATTATCAATTTGACAACACTAACAAAAGCATACAGAGCCTGGAATGCATCAACATTGAGTTTAAATAGAAAATATAATATTGAGTAATATATTGATTTCTCACACTTAGTATTGATAAATAAAACCTTCCCATTCGAAAAAACTACCTGCATAAACATTTCTAGTTAAGTGAATTTCATAATAGCTTTCTTTGAATTTTTCTTCATATACCAGCACCACAGTATTCAGGGCCCTCTTTAGTTGCACACCTTACTGACAGTTTCCAAGACAGAATATGAAGCACACTGACAAAATATGATCGTTCCACTATCCTTTCAGCAGGCTCCTCTCAAGCACCATTCCATGCAAGTAACATCAGCAAGAGGAATTTAACATGTTACTATTTTAACAAGCACTAATCTCTAAGAGGCCAATCGTACAGAACAAGCCATAAACACATCCCATATTTCTACAGAGTCCCTCTACTCTCATGGCAACTCTTCACAGGACTAGAGAAACAGCAACTCCGTGTCCTTTTGTTGCATCAGTGTCCAATATTTAGGACAGTTATAGTATATGCTGAAAAATCAAGACATGCTGTGGCAGAAAAAAAAAAGCCCGTCCACTGGCAACCAAGTTCTAAGTCAGACCCTATATGGGGCCATTTACCACTGAGAAGGTCACTTAAAAAGCACTCAGGATTTAAAAGGAAATGACAGATGTTTTGTGTGTGTGTGTCCTTAGTACTAGTGGTTTTGACATCCACTGTTTGAAAAGAAAATTCTTGATGTACCTGGAGGAGAAGCATTTGGCCTTGGAGTTCTGAAACTTCATGTTACCATAAGTGCACTCTGCATCTCTAGTGGCATATATCATTTGGCAAGACATTGATCTTCTATAGAAGACAGCCACAGTACTGGCTAAATACTAGGAAAAAAAAAAAGTCTAAAAAGGTGAAATTGTTTGCTTTTCTAACTATTAGTTACTAGTAGTAATAGAAATTCCTGCATTTCAACCTACAGAATTCCCAAGACAACTACATCATCCTAATTCTGTACATAAAAGGTAAGGGAAGCAGAGAATTGCAGTGTAGGACTCAGTATAGCACATGATTTTTTCACTATCATTCTGCTTCCAACCCTGGAGGATTTTCCTCCTAACAAATTAAATCCCCTCCTGAAATTAGTCCTAATGCTACGCAACCCAGGACTCCCATCTTTATAAGAAATATCCAACTATTAACAGGTAAGTACTAGGAATAAGTAATGAGAAGGCTGATACTCTCTTAGAAAGGACTGTACCTTTTGCCTCTCTCACCCCTCCTACATTGATTGCTGGTTCTCATCCAGACCCTGTTCTTGTTGCTCACTTGCAGAGGGGAATCTCTGTGTCTTCTCAACAATCCCACTGGTATTCCACATAGGTAAAAAGTGTCATATCATTGAAAACTCTCAAGAGACGGGTGGTTTCTCTGTGGGAGCTTAACCCCAAGGTTGATTATTCAAGGAAAGAATTTTGCACGGTCTTAAAAAAAAAATTAAAAAAAAATCAACCAACCTTCCCCCCTCCAAAAAGAAATGCACCGCACCCAAAACCTCAACTTTGACTATCTCCAGATAATCTCAGTAAAAGGGAAAGATCTAGGCTGGAATGCCCTGTACACGCTGTAGATATTGCTATATTCTCCAGGACAACGTTTTCAATCTGGAGCCTGTAAGTCCATGAGGAGTGGTTCTACAGTACTGAATTTTGCTGGTGGCACTCAGCCTCTCCTGACCTTTTCTTGCTTTACTTTTCTTTTTCATTCATTCAGGCTTGGTTATTTCTCTCCTTCTCTTCCTGGCTGAAGAATGAAGCTGTTTCCTTCCACTACTTCATCTGTCTTCTCACTCACCAGTAGACTTATTCCAGGAAGAGGCTTCTGATAAGAAATCAGTTTAGATTCCATCCATAGAAGACCACACAAACTTCAGAGTGAATTCAGGACACTGACTGTAACTCTATTTATAGACACTGAAGCCAGACTGAACCCAAGGTCAATTTCTCTTTCAGGCTGCAATGAACCTCTCAAATCTGCTGAACTTACTGAAGTTGCAGCAACACTAGAAGAAGAGGGATGTTGTTCATAATTCATAGTCCTGGTAGTTTCTTCCAAATAATTTGCCATACATGTGGCTTCCAAATGCTTTTTTTGTTTGTTTGTTTGTTTGCAAGGACAACAGGAGTTGTATTACCAACCAAAGGAGGTAATGCAGACAAATCCTTACAGGTCACACTGAAAATGTAATCAGATATGTTCTGCTGAAGACTGGAAAGACACAGCTTCTCTCCTAAAGAACCTTTCCCAAACTCCTCACTCATGCACAGCATTCAGTGTCAAGAAGATTTGCATTCACAAAGAGTGCAATATCAAGGTAAATAAGTATTCCAAGTCTTCTTCTTTATTCTATACCAGTGTAAAAAAACCATCAAAATGGTCAGAAATTGCATTGACACCTACATTAAACCCCTTCTGCATTACCAAAGCAGTGGCATCTGGGCCATAGAGCAAGCTAGAATAAGATCATTCATCTATAATAATATCAGTAAGGCAAGGAGTATGTTTCCAGTTCTTTCCTTACATGTGTTAGTGCAACAGTGTCAGAGACATGTCTGAATGACTGGAGAAGACACATATGAAATATGTGGAGCCAGTTTAATGCTTTACAATACAACTGTCCTGAAGAAGGGATCACAACTGTTTCACAACCTTCAGATCTTTATCTTGAGGGCTTAAGACTTCCTTGAAAAACTAACAAACCACATTTCATGTCAAAGTTTAAAAAAGCACCCTCCTATAATAAAGTATTTATAGCAAAAGTTACAAATAAGGAAGAGCACTGTTTAACACACAGCTTAGTAAGTAGTATTGGCAGTTCAAACATGTTGCAAACAATATGTTTGCATTTTGAGTAGCATTGTTGAGCTTGGTTTCCTAAGCTAAGGGACACCACATTTTCCTACATTCCTTCTAGTTATATTGAGAAACAGGCTAGTGAAAACTAAAACGTTTGTGGAGTTTGTTTGTGATTTTTCCTTCCACTCCAGTCCAGCAGGGTAAGGACTGAAAAACAGCTAATCACTAGTCTGTCATACCATAGAACCAACCACCTCTATCAGTTGTTACAAATATCACTGCTGTCCTCTTCAGGAGTGGGAAAACCGAGGTCTGAGGTGAGCTGACCTTGCCTAAGGTTACAAAGCAGAGTGAAGAAGAGAATCCTATCCCCTCTGGCTAGACTTTTTGATTGCCAATACTTTTTGATTTCCATGTGGTACTGAAGAAACAAGGGGCTAGTTTCATAGATCTTTCAACCACTGTTTAAATGCATGTGGCCAGTGGAAGCGTATTGGGTCAAACAGCAGATTTCTGAAGATTCCAATCTCATGGTTCCCACCTACATGTTCAAAAGACACCAGGGTGGTAGCTCTATAATCAGTTCCTACTGAAGACAGAATGTCCATCCAAAATACAATTTTTTCTGTTATTTAGTCTTTCTTTAAAGTTGCTGCCTTAAATTTCTAGTCATATGATCCTGTTTAAGTTTTTTACCAATAGTGTCTAATACAGCAAATGGTCAAATTGCTGTATTTTCTTGATTTGACACAGGCTAAATGTTACCCTAATCAAAGCATTTAAATTGGTGTTCACATTCAGAGAGAAAGAGGTAAGCTACAACTCAGCCTCTTTTCCTATAGTGTACTTCATATTTATTCTGACATCTGCAGCCACCAAGGAACCTGGATTACAGCAGACCATAATACTCTATGAACCATGGTTATAATTAGGCGTCACATCCATTGTAATCCTATGGACGTCATCATGTGTTACCAGCATCTGTTGACAGATCTCATACCAGGCATATCACTGAAATGGCAAGTCTGGAGAGGGCAGCCCACAATAGAAACAATGGCATTTATTTTTGGTTTGTTCCAAGACTGTCTAATAGAAAATATATGCTGCCAACTGCCAGGGCTCCACTGAGATCACTTTTCAATATTATATTACCAGTTTGAACAAAGATCTGCACCCAAGTATCTGCAATCTGCTCCTAATAAATACAGAAATAAAGAAAGCACTTTCTGCAACTGACTTAGCACCAATCAGAAAAATATAGAAGCCTTGAAATTTTATGAAGTTTATCAGGCCCATTATCATGACAGTACTTCTTTTTCATAATAAATGACATGAATAATAAATTCAGATCCCTTTCCAAGACAAAGAATGAGGACCCCTCTCCTAAATTTTGTTTAAATGTAGTATCACTAATATTAAAAATAAGCCCTGGGAACTGGCAACATAAAGTAGCAAAGCCACAATCTTTCTACTCTATGGAAGTAAAGCATAGTCTGCTTTAATTTATCAATGTGAAAACCTGACTTTCTGCTGAAATGCTGTCTGTTTGGAGGAACAGAAACAAAAAAATTTCTATTGGGTCTTATACTAACTACTCCCTGCTCTTCTGTAGAGGTCAACAGATTTAATGCAAACATAAGAATGCCTACAGAATTCAAATTCTCTTTATTTTTTATGATTTATCTGCATTGTAGGAAAATTGCATTAGAGTGCTGACTAACCAGTAACCTATCTATTATTTCTATATTTTGAACACAGCATTCTCTGAAATGCCGGACAATTGAATCCTAATCAGATGGAACCACAACCTGTTATGGCTGAGCATTTTCAAACCACTAAAGCACTAAGATAATTTACATTCTCAATATAAAACATAAAAGAATAGTTCACCATCTAAAGAGCGTCAAATTAAAACAAATGTCAGTGTTGATGAGTACAGCTTAATAATTGGTTAGGAGTTGCAGCAGCTGGTAGATCAAGAAAAGTGAACTTCAACCTAGCCCAGAACTTCTCCCACTTTACTCGTACAGCAGGATCGGAACAGGTGTGAATATAGAGGAATTAATAAAACCAGCTAAATGTCACAGAAGGAGGAAGGCTACAAGTAAAAACTGAGAGAAAAATACTTGCTTTACCAATTTTAATGGAAAAGCAAACCCATTGGCCCCAACAATTCTAACAGTTCTTACTTTTATAGCTATACTCTTATAGTATAGCTTTTATAGAATCTGTGACAGTAACTGTGGGCCAGATATAAGTTGGCAACTTCTGCTTAAGTTCTTGAAGTGAACTGCTCACCTATAGCAAAAAGCATATTCAACCTTATTGTCTAGAGTGCTGTTTCTCTCTCTCTCTCTGCCCTCTTTTTTTTTTTTTTTTTCATTCTTGTAACCAGCAGATAACCTTTTAATGCCAGATCTGTCAGCTATGACTTCAACATCACCTTTTACATTAGGAAGTAACAAATCCTTTACAATATTTCATCTCTCTCTTTTCCATATGCTGCTTAAAACTCAGTGTTCTGAAATTAGATATTGCAAATATTACTAAAGTAACAAACCACTGACAAGACTGCTGATAGGATTATAATCTCTGCCTATGTTCAGAAAAAGAGCATGGACAGTACTTGCTAGCATAATAGCTTTCTTACACCTAAAAAGGCAAGAAGCATTTCCTCTACAATGATATATTCCAAGGAGTTTACAGACCTGTTTTTTTTTTTTTTTTTCCCCAGACAGTGAGTTGGCATGTAGGAACTTAATCATGAAATATAGTTTTCCAAATCTAGCCTGGATATATTTCTAAGCAATATTTTCCTTGTCAGATCATTCAGTCAGAATTAAGAGTAAATTCTAATAAGAGCTGACTTGCAAAATCACAATTGCAAAGTCTGTTCTCAGAAATATTGCAAACTTTTTTGCACACCAATTTGAACAATCTCATTCATCTCCCTGTTCATAATTGTAATTTATTGTTTTTGAAAAGCAATCAGGCACAAATATCAATTCAGAGTCTGCTTTCCGAAAGGAAGACCCAGGAATTGAAGCTAAAAATTACTGCAATCTTTATCAACTACTAATATATAAATATAGAGGTACGGACAGAGTATTTCCAGTGCAATATTTAAAAAAAAACCAACCACAAACTCCTATCATAAATTAGTTTCCTATTATATAGGTTTCACTTAAGAGTCAAAAAGTGAATGCTTTATCTTCAAAATATGGCACAGTTAATATATATTTTATATACATATGCTTCATATGATGCAAAATATATTCTCTTACAAAATTAGAACCCCTTACTGCATAGCCCTGGGAATTCCAGATGCAGCACTGCAAAGACAGGACACCATTACACACAGAAGCACATATACAGACACACATTACTTTATTTCCTGACCTTCCTTTGCTGTTTCTCCCATGCTGGGTCCAGGAGCAGGTCCCTGTCCCATTCTTCTTCTTGGGTCATGTACTCATCTTCTTCATAGTTGTAGGTATACTGCATGTTTGTTTCTATCTGGTTCATGCTGTTCACGCTACCTGAGGGTCAGCTTCAGCTGCTGTGACTTTAAATATATGGTTTTTTAAGCTTAGTTTACTTGCTGATGAGTTGTAGGTAGCAGTGTATTTTTTCTTTCTTTTTTCTCTTTTTTGCAAGGTGACAGGGAGTGAATATTGATGATTCTTGCCGAGGGCAGAGGCTGAAACTGTCAGGTAGGTGCTGACCTGTGGTGACCTTCCTTTCCTTTCCTCTCTCCCTCTCTCCTGCCCTCCTTCCCTTTCTCTCTCTGCTGCTGCTGCTGCTGCTGCAGGTCCCTGCGGCTGACCCTCCGAAGAAGCCCAGGGCGGCTCATTGCTGCGGCTTATTATCCCCGCCGGTCTGTCACGTGGCGCGGCGGCGGCTCCAGCCCCGTTCCCGGCGGCGGCCGCAGGCGACGAGGAGCTCTCAGTCGGGCCGGTGCTGTCACCCCCGCGGGCGGGGCAGAGCGGGACAGGAGCACCGCGCCCGCCGCTGCGCTGCTTCTGTACAGGGCAGCGAGACTGTCTGCTGAGGGGAAGGCTGACCGGGCAAACTCGCCTCCGGTAACCACTCTGGCCAAACCACTGCCTGCTCCTCTTTCCAATTCGATAAAATACCTGTCTTGTTTGGGTTTTTTACTAACATGTATTTCTACTTCTCAAGACCTATCTATGATTTGCTGATGGAGTTTGATGTTGTTTATCATTAGTCTGAAATCTGCCAAGAGATGAAACAATTTGCAGTGGAGATCAGGTCTGGAGTTAAATCAGAAAGCATGGAAGCACAACCTAGAAAAGCAACATATATCTTTTTCGTCCAGGAAACATTCTCAGTACGTCCCAAAAGCAGGCACCAATAACTTTATAAATGTGTGACAGGAACCATTTACCCGTGCTTTCCACACAGTAAAATCAGCACTGAGATCAAGCATCTTGGCAAGCATGTCCTGTATCTCCTGTGTCATATCATTTCTGTTGCCCTGGCAACAATGTTTCTTCTGGGAATTAGCAAGTTTACTATGTTCTTCATGTAGCCTGTCATTAATGCCAGCACCTATCATCATCCAAGCATCATCCAGCACCCTATCATCATCCAGCACCCATCATCTCCAGCAGGGTCCCCACTAGATACAATTTGCACTTTACTTACCAAAAAAACAGTCAGACATAAAGGAGAACAATGTTCAGTAAAGGCAATCATAGGTCTCAGCCAATGTGATCGAATAACCAGAATAATTAACAGCTAGACAGCATATGTCCTCCACTTCATAATGCTAACTAAAGCTACGCTTTCTGTCAAGTCGCCTTCTATCCCATAAGCCTACACAATTTAGAAGAACATGCATACATGCACAGCTAATACCTACCCATCAGCTCAGAAAAACTTCATAAATGCAGCACTAAGGTTGTAAACTGGAATTCAGAAGAGGATAACAACACATTTCATGCAATCAAAGCAAGCTGAACTTCCAAAATAAAGTCTAAGAATCAAATTCCAAATCTAAGCAGCAGAGTCATAAGCACATGCTTTTCAATTGCTCAATGCAAATATTCTCAAGGTTGCTACATTTCCAGCTATATAATGAAGCAAATGTTAACGAACGCTATTCCTAGACATTTTTGTTCAAGTGCAGATGAGCATTCTCTTAGGATACTCTCAGACAACATCAAATAGCAATTACAAACCAAAATATTTAATGTACGTACACATTATGTGTATGCTGGTGTAATTTGTGTGGTTTATTTTTATAGCTGGGTAGTCATCTGTGGTTTGTGATACATGTTCAATTTCAATCACCTAAATGACTATTTAAGCCTTTGAAGTCAGTAAACCATTTCTTCTCATTCACTATACACAGCATAGGAGAAGATTCTAGAGGAAAAGCAGGAAGAAGTCAGAAAAGTCCCAGAAGTATACACGTAAAGCTGTAAATGCTCTGAGACAGAGCTGTCTCCTGTGCCAAGAGCTCTCCTACACTGACGAGACCTGTGACCTTTTACGCGCTACCTCACTAGAGGTGAGCCATTGCAACCAGCTTCATGCCTTTCCTTGGCACTACCTTGTCTGGGGATCTACGTGGATGAAGTGAGATGGTCCCGCACCACTCCCACTGCACAGTATAGGCGAGCCTTACAGGTACTGATGGCTTCATCAAGGGAGGGACTAGTTGAAAGCCACATTTTATTTGTTGGCCCTCAACCCACAACATGTGCCGGAGTGCCTGTGTCATGAAATAAAAACTGAGGCATTATGATGACAAAGAGAATCCGATCACACTGTGGATTAAGACTGGAGTCAGATCCATGCCTAGACTTCTGGAAATCAAAAGGAAATCTACCCAGATTTTCTAGAAGTCTGCAAGAAGGTTATTAATTTTTTTTCATGAAATAATTGTATTTGCCCAAAACATAGCTAGCCACTGCTGCAAAGGTACTGTTCATTTTTTCATGTTTCCTTGGAACACAGGTAAACTTAGTACTTTCATAACAAAACAAATAAAAATGTCACTATTGTTGCCAGGAACCAACAGCTAGAACCATAGCATCTCTTAGCTAGACTAAGAGATTAAAAAAAATACAAGTTAGTTCCAAATATGAAACCCACATTTTTCTATAAGGGGTAAGTATTTCAAAATCTACCTTGGGTAGGTTATGTTAGTTCATTTTGGATAAGAAAAATATTTCAGAATGAAAAACCTAATTTTTTAATTCTGAAAAAGTCAAAATAGGGGGCTTCAACTTTGTCAGTGTGCATTTTGAGAGTTGGGCTTTTTACCTATGAAACAGGTGCCGTCCTAATTTTAAAAAAACCCTGCCTATCTTGATGGAATCTGACCTGTTTTAGGTTCTCTAAATAACTGCTTACTGCTCCTTAATCAGACAGCATGAGTAGGCAGGGGAGATATTTATAGATGGAGCTTTAGGAGGAGTATCTGGTATTTTGTTTACTACTTTAATTTAATTTTATAAACGAACTGTGCAGATGGTAACAAGAAGCATATGAATGGAGGTCCATAGTGGAAAGAGAGCCAAAATGGAACTCTGATGCCAAACTTGAAGTGGAAAGGGAGCTGCCTCTTCCAGCTCACCTAGAGAAAAAGAAAGCTGTGCCCAGAAGAGTAGTATGAATAAAGCAGTGTGCTTCAATCAGCTTATTCCCACATCAGAGGTAAGTTAGGACGATCCCCACTAAAGCTGGCAGAGTTGCACAGCTACAAACTATGCGTGCCTAAGGAGAAAGAAAATCAAATCAAAACAGAAATAAGCAAGCTGAGCAGGAAAGAAAGGACAAAAGTCCCAAGTAGAGAAACAGGAAGAAACACAGTGAACCACATAGATAGGGAATGGCAAGATACCTAACAGCGAGCAGGTATATCTGAGATAGAAATGACACAGATTGCTTATAATGTGATGAGACAAAAAGAATACTCATGATTGCCAAACAGATTAGAAGATATAAGGTGGCACAGGGAGATCAGAAATGGAGATGGCAGAGCTGAATTGTCAACTATTTTTACCTTTTGTTTGGCAAAAGGTGTGCAGTTGTAGTACATGCTAACATAAATGCTAGTAAGAATAAATGCTAGAAGAATACCTTTACCTCAGGGGAACACTGTGGCAACAAGATATAAGTTCCTATGTATGAGGAGCATCAAGAAGGTCAGAACTTTCCTAAGAGGAGCAGCAGGTCTGTGGGTGAACTCACTCAGTATTTCTTATCACAGTTCCAACTTATGAAGGATCTTTGAATCTAGTACCACCTATGCAAAAGCCTCCTGGCACGATTTGCATTAAGCTCCTTGAGAATCAAAGGGCTTTTCTAACTAAAGGAAGCACAGTTTTCACCTCCCGTGTCAACCTTTATCATTTTTTAATGAAATGGAAATTGTTTCACACAGTTTATATTTAACATCCATTGGCTCCCCAAAAGCCATCATATCATTCTCTCAAGAACTCACTCCTCCATATTTTCACTGTTCATCAGAGTTTCATTCCCTTCAACCTGCTTCTTATTCTTCCCTCACAAAATCTTAGAATGAGAATAAACCCCCAACTTTTTAATACAACTTCAAAAATGCTGAACACTGCAACAATGTTTCCCCACATTATTCATCTATTTGAACTTAGTGAGATTTAGAATAAGAAATTAGCCAGATTTCTCTACTTAAGTAACTGCATGTGAAACAATCAACTGATGTGAAAATGATTGCCATTAGTTTTCAGCTGTAACATTTCTCTGTAGGAACACAATAGTTCACATCTGCCAAAATGGTCTCAGAAAGGCCACAGGAAGATCAAGAACCTTACAGGAGCTCAATAAGTCAGTGAGTCTTTAAGCAATTATCTTTCCATAGGTATAGCCTGTTTCTTTGTGAAAAAGAACAGTAGGACGGTTTCTCAAGAAAGAAGTCAATGAAAGATAAAAGAAAATAAATTCAAAATGATTGTTCTCTTGTGTAAACTGTTAACAGAATCTTAAAAGAGGGATCACAAAGCCCTTTTACTTTCACAATATGTCACATCTGTTGCTTAAAATGAACTTTTGCTTGTAGCAAATATCCACTGGTTTAAAGCTTAACCAACAAAAATTTGAATTATTTAAAGAAGACATTGATAATTTAGATTGCACCAAAACGTTGGATTCTGTTAAAAATGATGCATAAATTTCCTGAACAAAGCTAAGCAGAAAGGTGGGGTGTGTTATCAAATTTATTTGGTTTTTATTAGAGTTAGGGAGAAATAACCCTTTTTTTCCCAATACAATAAACACAACCCACCTTCTTCAATGTAAGAAACATACTATTTTCTAAGTTAAGGAAAAACAAGTGATTAAATTCAATATGTAAAGATAATATGAATAAACCTTAATCTTGCTTCATATTCCCAAAATGAACACATACAGAAGGAAGGCAAAAAGAGAGCAGAGAAGGATACATGTGGGAACCAAAATTCTGATTTTGTCTGAGCTAAGGAAAAGCACCATGGACACTGAGCATATTAGCCCTCCCACACCTAGCACCAAGAGGCACAAACTTTGACACTGAAAAATCCCCATCCTACTCAAGCATCGTGATATTAACTACACAGAAGCTAAGTATACATTGTAATAATTTATTTTTTTAAGGTATACTATTTCAAATGACAGGTTTGGAAGTCAAAATGGAGAAAGAGCTGAAAAAATGCATGGCTGGCTTCATAGTAACAACTGACATTGTCAGAAGATCCTAAAGTGTTTCATCAGCTATATATAGAAGCAGCTTACTCTGTCCCTGAAATTCAGCCATGGATGAAGCGTAGCAAGGAACATTTATAGGACAGGCAAATACTACCAAAGCATAGCTTGGGCTTCAGGAGTATGGAGAAAATGCTGACTGCACTGAGATCACTGGCTTTTGCCGACCCTTTGTGTGGAAGGAAAATCACGGGGCTGAAACACCAACTTAAGATGCCCTGTGTGACCTTGACCTAGTCAATTCAGATAAAATTTTCCAAAAAAGCTAAGTGTTGGCCCATTAGACTATTCTCACTGAAAGAAACAAGCCTGTTGTGCTGCACTCTCCTGTCTCTAAAATAGTGTCAGCAATGCTTCCTTTGATCCTTAATTTCAACCTAGAACACAAATTCTCTGAAGTAAAGGCCTTGTCCACCTAAAAGTCCTGATGAGCCTACAGAACAATTATGATTACAGTGTGCTTTACCTACTGTACACCCTTCAACTCCAGGTGAACCTGTCTCTCAGGTTTGTGTATAGCCTGCACCCAAAAATGCCTAGCATTATTCTAGTATGTCAGTCTTGCTCAGGCATTCAGGGTCCCTTATACTCCGGAGAGGATGTCCCTACTGTTTGCAGGGCCACACTTGCAGCCTGCACAGCAGATGGTCCTGGTTCTCAGAGACACTTCAAGGCAGATATTAGTAGGAAACATTCAACATCTGGTCTCTGCCACAGTATCACTAGGCAGTACTGTAATACATAATAACAATCACAAACTGCAATGTGAGTGCTGAAAGATGTAATGCAGCAGAGGGCAAACCCGCGAGTGATGGCAACCGCCAGCCAGCACTACGCAAGCTCATAACTTACATGAATGAGAAAAGCTCTCAGACCTCACATTCTGACATATTTCTATTAAATATTTCAGAAGAAACCACAATACCTGAACTCTCTTATCCCTTGAGCTAGCCTCCTGAGGGTGCCTCTTTTATTTAATGGTTCTTATCTGGGTAGATGCAACTCATAAAGACAGATTAGATCAAGAACTAAATAATATCAGAAGCTTCAATAGATGCTTTGGAGATTAGAAACGTGACATCAAAGGAAAAACTGGGAAATCTATATGGCAATTTATACACAACCTTGCAGTCAGTCTGTTAGCAGCCTGAAGCTGTAGAGCAATATGCAGACAGTTACAACATAATACACACGGTAACAGGTGGGGAAACTACAAATAGTGCTGGCATAAGATCGGAAAAAATGGTGAGACAGATTCAGGATTTTAAAAATGGTTCAGTGATGAGAGTGCAAGAGGCAGGACTAGGGGTATGGCATGGCCTATTACAAACCTTCCGAAGAAACCTTCACACCATCACGTGTTCTCAAAATCCTGGCTGTGTTCCTGTTTTACGTTGGCTTAGCCTTAAAACACAAAGATACTAAGCAAGGAAGAAACTGTGCAACTAGGGCAATGCGAAAGCCTGCAAGTGACTATACAACTTATACTTCATGAATACTACCAGTTAAAAAAATCCCTTAGTGAGCCAGCCTGTGACCCATAACTGATTTACCAGAGAATATTTGTCCAAAAAAGCACAATATTATTTAGCGATAGTTTTGGTCACACTGAGAAAAAGCAAAAGAGATGTGTGTGTGTGAGATAAGGAATGCACAGACAACATGCCTTTATTTATCTAGAAACAAACACCATCAACTAAGTCAGAGTTTCCAGACAATAATTATCTAAGGGGCACAGATGAGACCTGGCAGGTTTTAAATCACTGAGGTATGAGGTAGAGATTATGGGCACAGGATATGGGCACTGGATATCAGACACTGCTGTGTTCTAAACTCAGCATTTGTACAGATTGACTGAATGACCTCAGACAAGTTGCAGTCTCAATGCCTTCATTTCTTTGTCCAGATACACCAATGTAATTTCACTAACATCAATGAAATTAAAGTTACACACTCAAGAAAGCAACCTGGTTGAACGAATTGCCAGTCTGTAAAAATGAACTAGCTACTTGTTATTCATTCCACAGGAGTGATACAAAGATCAGTAAAAGGGGCAAAATCATCCCTCTACAAGGCAGTGTTAGGCACAATCTGAATTACTGCCAAACAGGGATAACGTGTTCTTTTGGAAACATGTATAGTACAAGTTTTCCTTTTCCAGAACTGTTGTCCTTACATCCTGTCCAACAAAGCTTCACTCTGACACTCAACTGTGTTAAGAGTCAGCACTGAGAAAATGAGCAATGTTCCTGCCATGCCTGACATGAAAGCAGCGAGGCCTGTATTTTCCAATTCCTGTCTTGAAGACAAGTGTTCCCTTTCCAGCTATAATCTCTCTGACTGACTTTGGCCAAATTCTCATCTCAGGAGCAATGGGTATCAATTTTGCACAACATACTTCCTGATAGAAGTCTGGTTGCTCTTCAGATCTACCAGCAATAACCTACTCATGGTGAAGGCTCTTGTATATTCTCAATCCCTCTGAATGTGGACAAGTCTTTTGTTTCTTAATTGGCTCACCTCTCTCCCTGCATAAATCCAGTTTAGCGTAAGTAAAGGAGGAGAGGAGAGTATTTGCATGTTTCTTCACTTCAAAACCAGTTTGTCTATAGGATAAATGCAGAGGAGTTGTGCTAATGTCTAGATCTCTTTTGTGTCCCACAGTTAAATCTGGAATACCTGTAATCTTCCAAAATTTCGTAACAACCAAATTCAAGAGGTTTTGGGGTTTTTTTTCAAGCCAGATGCTGTTCTAGGTATTTTTCCAATTCATATGGACAATAGTTACTGGAGGTGGAGTCAGCAACTAGGACAATGGTGAGCCTACCCTTATAAGTTGTAAGGGTCCACATGTCTTTACAGCAAACTCCAGAATTCCTTTTTTATTTGAGATATCTGAACACATCTTCCTCTGGCCTCTTTTCCCATGATAAAAGCATTCAGCAGAGGGCTTATTTTGCAGTTCAAATGCATGGATTCACATATATCTTGGACTTCTCTAGGAGAGACTATTCAGTTATGAATATACTTCTAGAACACTAAGGCACTTTTTCATTCGTTCCCCATGGCTCAGCAATCCCCCTGATACCTCTTTCAAAGGTAACCCTGGCACACAGACGACCTAGGGAAAATTAGGCCAATCAGGCTCTAAATTTGTAGGGCCTGATTTTTTACTGTTAAAGTACCGGTGGTGGAAGTTAGGAGAGTCATAGACTGCACTTTCAATTGCAGAAGAGAACGTGTAAAACAATGCATGATGAAAATATCAGCCAAATATAGGATTCTGCTGGGCCTAAAGGTTCAAACCACCAGGCCCACTCAGTGGGCAAAAAGACAATAAGTAATCGTACCCCGTAAAGCACTTTAGGGAAAAGACAAATTCCACAGCACTAGCATTCGTTATCCTAAAACTATCCACTGGATGGGGAAATGGAAGTATGGGCAGTTTGGAGAATGTGCTTCAGTTTTCTTTCTGTAGATCAGGAATAATACTAATGCTGTAAAGCATAAGGAAGTATGTGAAAATCAAATACCCAACAGATTTCAAATACTTGAAGACAAGTACAAATACTGTGATGACCACAGCTGAAAATCATAAATTTTGTATTTGTGAATATGCTTCAGCTGAGTGCAACAGACCTTCATTGAATAGAAAAAAGAAATCGTAATGCTGTAGAGCACTGCTTATGCAATGCACTGAACAAAGCAGGATTTCAGGAGAAAAAGCAGTTTGTGACTACACAATTAAATTCTGCATTGTGATACATACAAGCAGCTGAATTAACACTGCTTAGAAAACTTCACTCTGGCACAGTCCACCACTAATTGACTTGTGATCTTTATGTTCTTTTAAGATATCTGCTCAACAATTAATTATAAATATATTATAAATTAAGTAATTATAAATGAGTTCTGAATTGGAAGACAGTTCCTACAAAATGTTAAGGAAAGCAATAAAGGTTTCCAGTGCAGCCTAACAGTTACATAACCACCACAGCTTCTGCTCAAGAAAGAACATCATGTTTTGCATCTCACATCTGTCTGTTGTAGGTTCACACAAAAGAGTCTTCAAATGTGTTACAGTGACACAGATAGATGAGGCACATCTTAAAGATTAAATTGGTCATAAATTGTTTAAAATGTTTTGTTGCCCCTCTACAGACTAAACCAAAGCCCATACATCCTACTGTTATGAATCAGCAGGTATTGCAAACCAAATGGGTCCTAGCACAAGTAGAGCAAGAAAGATTTTTGAAGCATAACCTTCCTGTGCAGTATTTGAGAGCATTACAGCACGAACTTTGTCTCTGGCCACCAGGCTTATTTAAAAGAGGTGTATCAGCATCAGTGGCAGAATCACCTGATTCTTAGCGCCACACACTCCTCTTCACTACATGTTCAAGGCAAGGCTGCCTTCCTACCCACTATACTAAGTGCCTGTCAGGCCTTCTGCAGAAATAGCACCCTCCTCTCGGTGTGTCCAAGGAATTGCCTCTGATATCACTGGGCCTCTTAAGTCTCTCTCAAGTAGTTTCTCTGCAGAGAACTCACTTAGGTCACTGGCATACACAATGCAGGTAGAATGACAGAGTAAGAAATGCATTGGAGAAAACATTGACATGTACTTTTGTCCGTAAGAGTTATTAGCTGTTATCAAGAACATTTCCAGTTGTCAAGACTATCTTATGAAGGGCAGCACAGAGTCTTCACATCATCTCAAGACAGCAGGGCCAGTATTTTAACTGAAAACGTGGCACTTCTAGTACATCAGCAAATATGGAGATCTAGGCTTATCAGTAAAACTCAGTTACATGCCCTTGCCACCTAAATCAAACACACTATTTCTTCTAATAACAGGTTTTTTCCCCAAGAATTCCCGAGATACATAACAGCGTGAACGGTTTCCAATGCACAATGAAAGCAAATACAAAAGCCAAACATTTTTTAAAGCTGCACTGAAATGCAGGGAAAAGTTTTGGTGGTTTGTTTTTTTTTTACAATTGCAAATACTTTGTATAATTTAGTATCACAGAAATGCACTCTCTGACTTTCTAATACTTCTAAAAATATTATAGTATTAATATCTCTCTCATATATATGTGTATATGCATACATTAAAAAATGTTCAGTTTTTCCCAGTGTTCACAGTGCCACTGTGCTAGGCATTACATGAATGCATAACTCATTCCCACAAAAAAAAAGTAAAATAAACAAACTTTAGAAAGCGGATAAATAAAAATATGTAACTGAATATAACTGACCAGCAAAACTGGCAGAAATATTTTCTCCTCTCTGATACCAAATGGGGATCATATTGTTTTCAGCCATCATCATATAAAAGTAGTGAGCTCATTCTAGTTCAAACCATGTATTCACCAGGTATGGAAAAGGCCCATGGACTGGCAGTGACTGGGGAAATGAAGTAATGAAAGCAGCACTGGCTTCAATGGCCAGCTTGGAATTTGTATTTAGTGCATCTGAATAGGAATGACACTATTTCTCCTTCAGGGAAAGAGCTGTGATTCATCTCAGCATTTAAAAAAAAACCAAACCAAAACAAAAAAAATCTCAAAAACCCAAACCAGCAAATGGCTGGCTGACAAACAAATAGAATTTTGAACAGCTGCAGGTCAGGAATGGGCAGTTGCACCATATGAGATCTACTGCTATTCCAATGCCTGTCAGTTGCTTGAATAACAGGCAGTTGAGAGAGGTGACAGCAAGACAGTATGCTGCAGTAAGAAAAGCATGCTGTGTTAAGCATGTTCCTTATTGATCACTTTTTCCCCCCCTCCATCCTTCAGCTTATTGTCTCTTTTACTGTTTACAGCCCTGCTATGAAAGATGAGACATGTCTAGTACACAGCACTCTCCTTATTGCTTACTACATCCAAGTCCCTAATGGCCACGTTGCTACAGTCTGATTACCAAGTTCCCCCAATGCATTAAACAGTATGACTCACAACTACCACACAGTAGATCTATGACATCTACTCTCTCAGTAGATCGTCTGGCACAGGTATCTTTTCATAACAATAAATGACTAACATATACACATAGTATCATATTTCCCAACCTAATAAATATCAAATCATGACAAAGGACTACCACAATCACAGCAACTATGAGAGACATTTTCCTATTTTTCATTTCAACAACTGTGCAGTCATTAAAACCCAACTTTCTAGTTGACTTTTTACACAATAAACAAAAAAATCACAATTCATCAGGTAGCCTAGCACTGAAAGGACTGCTTTTTTCTTCCATTTTTCACCATCTCCATTTGTCTTCCTTACTCTCCCTGATGCTTTTGGGACAAACTAGACCTACTTCAAGTGGATACAAATGGAATTACAAATATGACTATTGCCTACCCTTTTCAAGCCGATGTTTTATCTGTATGTGCCTAGCTGAAGCTAGTTTGTTGTTTTTATTTGGGTTTATTTCTCCTTATCTAGAATATATATTTAAAAGCTTCCAACAATTTTGATTCAAAAGCCCTGTTTATACTGCCATATCAGAAAGCCTTTAATACAGTAAAATCCCCGAAATAGCTTCCCACCAACCCATACAGAGGGTTTCTATTTATTATTAGTTCTGGAATGCAGCTACACATGAGAAATTATGGCTGGGGGAAGCTGCAATAGATTTTCCAAGAAAAGCCAGGGAAATATGATACTGCCTGCCACAGTGGTCAGTGTCAGTGATGTGCTTCATACACTGCCTAGCAAGGAAGCTTCTTCTAGCTCTTCAGTTCAACTGAAGAATTTTTCTCCCTTCAGTCCTCTTCCAGCAATGAGAACTGCAATTCTCTGTAACCTCAACAACAATCATATTATGCTTGATTGTTTCTGCCTCCAGTTACATCAGCTGCGCACTCACACAACTTCACTGACCTCATCAGAACTACTCCTGAGTTTCACTAATGTAAGCATAAAAAGATCAAGTCCTTAGGGGAGGAAGGGAAAACAAATCTCAACACTCTCATTGTATGTATTTGCATTGCTACATGACACGGTGGCTCCAATTTATTTGCTTCTAACAAAAGCTTACCCAAGGGAAAAATGGCCTCAATGCCTTATCAATGTATACTCTGCACTGTCTGATCATTTCATAACGTCCAGAGGTGATGACTGACTGCTGCATTGTCACAGAGAGCAGAAAGAACTGAAAATAGAGAAAAATACATCACTGCAGCCTTAAAGTACACAATAAAGCACTGTTCTTCTTGATAATTACAGTAACTCTATAAATTCAGAGACCATAGATGAATTCTTATAAATGATAAATTTTCAATAGGGAGCAGATATGTACACAAATTAAGAACAAAGGACACAGATTAGCTCAGAGTAGCAGATTTAACTGCACAGCCTCCAAAACTACAAAATTTTGGTATGTCTCCTACAACCAATAACAAAACAAAATACATTTCTTGTCAATAAGATTACCTTGACTTACAAGATGTTCAAGCCACTGCTCCACAACACAGATCAGTTTACAGGTCAGCATACATATACCCACATTAAACACACATATCTGTTAACACCTACTTCTGCTTAAAAAGTTAAAGAACTTGATAGACTCTAAGAAGTTACAGTCTCCTTTGCATATCCTATAAAGGTTTTAATATCACTTCATTATGCTGCAATTAGATCGTATTTTAGATGTCAAACACTGCCACATTCCCTATTAGAAATGACATGGGGAAATGTCAAGGGACATACCAAGATTATTAGAAAGCGATGGTGAAGTGGCACAGAAGGTGGCTCTCTTCCATCTCCTTCAGAACTGTTTTAGCAATCCGAAATCATAGTGGCTCAGTGGATTACAGGAGGTGGTGCAAGCAGGAAAAAGCAGCATCATCTGAGCAAACTAATTAATAAGCTTTTGAGAGTACTTAAGAGTACTTAATACAAAGACTCTCTAACTTTGTATGTAAACAGTAAATTGTATAGGTAGTACTCAATTCCTTACCTTCATTTTGATATATTACAATTGAATGCTACTGAACACTCCTTTATCAGAAGTGATTCTCTTTTCCTCTTTAAATGAAAGTCCTCCCCATCTGCTGCCTACACATAAAACCAAATCAGAATGATAGAATCATGGAATGGTTTGGGTTGAGAAGGGACCTCAAAGACCATCTAGTTCCAACCCCCCTGCCATGGGCAGGGACACCCTCCACTAGACCAGGTTGCCCAAAGCCCCATCCAATCTGGCTTTGAACACTTCCAGGGAGGGGGCAGCCACAACTTCTCTGGGCAACCTGTTCCACTGTTCTGGGAGTGCACCTAATGAGAATTTGGTCTACAAAGCAGAACAAGACTTAGTCTGCATAAAACCTCTGAAATGCACACAGTGTGAGGAGCATTCCTCAGCACCACTTCATTCTAGAAATTTGCTCCTTCCGAGCTGCATTGCTTACCAAGGTAGATATATCTCTATATATGCACAGCTGGTGAGGTGAGTTGGAAGGAATATAAAGACCAGATCTTTATCTATATGAAGACATCAGCTATATTTGCTCCAGTGGTAGCACAAAATTACCCAGACATAAAGAACATTGAAAGTTTAATAGTGTTTGCATTTCTCAATCAAACCTTTTCAAACACACTAATGCTTTTGAGTGAATATCCTTACAGAAAACGCTTGAAACCGATCTCTTCTTTCCAAATAAAAATTAGCATATGACAATTTATATTCTAAGACTTCAAGATTTTTTAACAGACAATCTAATCTATCAAACACAGTTTAATAGCAGCCATCAGCAGAGGTGATCTCAGCTGTAGTATGGCTATGAATATTCCACCCATACAGACTAGCTATGTGATGATGTAGGCACTGAGAAGCTGAAGGGACTGGTTGAAATAGGCTTGGATTTAAGGTCATAAAAGCATCTCCTTGTAGTCCAGCATGGAGCAGCTGTGATATTCAGCTTCACCACTGGGGAATTACAAATCCAACTAGGCATATCTCCTAAGAGACTTTCTGTTTTTACATTTTTCCCAGGAAACACTTTTTTAGAATTAAATGAAGAACAAATATTTTTCTCTCTGCAAAAGATGTCTCTGTTCCTCCAATTAACCTCCAAAGGGAATCCCAGCTTTACTCTGAAAGCAAAAAAGGATGGAACAGAAAGCACAAAGGTATAAAACCTGTCTTGCAGCTCTCCATGGGAAAGAATAGAATGTGATAGGAGTACTGGAAAACCTGAACACATTTCAGCATTTACAACTTCTAGTTTATCTTTCCGGCTACAGCATTCAAATAATGAACCACATTGCTAAAAAATTTACTAGTTTTCTGTGTTGGTTTTGCGTGGCAAGGTTTTGGTAGCGGGGGGGCTACAGGGGGGGCTTCTGTGAGAAGCTGCTAGAAGCTTCCCCTGTGTCTGACAGAGCCAATGCCAGCCGGCTCCAAGACGGACCCGCCGCTGGCCAAGGCCGAGCCAATCAGCGCCTCTGTGATAACATATTTAAGAAAGAGAAAAACAGTTAGAGAGTGCTTTTGCAGCCAGAGAGAGGAGGGAGAAGATGTAAGAAACTCTGCAGACACCAAGGTCAGTGCAGAAGGAGGGGGAGGAGGTGCTCCAGGCGCCCGAGCAGAGATTCCCCTGCAGCCCGTGGTGAAGACCATGGTGAAGCAGGCTGTCCCCCTGCAGCCCATGGAGGAAGGATGAGGGGGTGTAGAAATTCCACCTGCAGCCTGTGGAAGACCCCACGCCGGAGCAGGTGAAGACACCTGAAGGAGGCTGTGACCCCGTGGGAAGCCCGCACTGGAGCAAGCTCCTGGCAGGACCTGTGGATCCGTGGAGAGAGGAGCCCACACCAGAGCAGGTTTGCTGACAGGACTTGTGACCCCGTGGGGGACCCACGCTGGAGCAGTCTGTTCCTGAAGGTCTGCACCCCGCGTTGGAGAAGGTCGTGAAGGACTGTCTCCTGTGAGAGGGACTCCACGCTGGAGCGGGGGAACGATGAGAGGAGTCCTGCCCCTGAGGATGAAGAAGCGGCAGAAACACCACGTGATGAACTGACCGTAACCCCCATTCCCCGTCCCCCTGTGCTGCTGGGGGCGGGGGGGCGGAGGTTGAATCCGGGAGTGAAGTTGAGCCTGGGAAGATGGGAGGGGTGGGGGGAGGTGTTTTAAGATTTGATTTTATTTCTCATTCCTCTACTCTGTTTTGCTTCGTAATAAATAAGATGAATTCCCTCTCTAAGTTCGGTCTGTTTTGCTCGTGATGATAATTAGTGAGTGATCTCTCCCTGTCCTTAACTCGACCCGTAAGTTTTTTTTTTTCCATTGTACCTTTTCTCCCCTGTCTAGTGAAGGAGGGGAGTGATAGAGCGGCTCTGGTGGGCACCTGGCCCTCAGCCAGGGTCAACCCATCACATTTTCTTTTTTAGAAACAGCTTTCTGCCCTTTGCAAAGACAACATTTTTTAATGTTTGGTATTTCTAGACATGGACACATGCATATTTATGCAGGTTTAAACTATGCTAAAAATAAGGTCACATGAAGGCTTCATAACAGAAAAAAGATGCACAGAAGCCACAAGGAATGTGAAAAAAAGCAACAAATTGGCCTTTTGGTTTGCAGCACCCCTAGCCAGGTCATTTGCTAGATGATCAGAATCTCAGTGTTTCCACAATCAGAAAAATAGCAATGCCATTAAATCAGTAATATCCTCCAAACACCTTAACACTGTTACAACTGCAGCGTAGCAACTCTTAACAGCTCAGCAATTGCTGTCATTACATACAGATAATACCACATCAGAAGTAACACCATATACAGTTAATAGATGCTCTCTGACAAGGCACCAGCAAATATAATTAGACACAAAGTCAGACGTCCAGCTTCATTTCTCTGCTCCCATTCCTACAAAGGCTTAACTTAGTACAAGCAAAAAAATCTTATTGAAATCAGTGGATATTCCTAATGGATAAAACTAAGCATTTAAACAATTCTCTGCAACCCTAAACTTTTATCAGCTTTTTCTATTTCTACTTTATGCTAAATGATTGCCAAATAAGGCAGCTTCACAATGTGAACAAATTTGTTATTTCTGCCATAGCTATACAGCTTCTCAACAATACATGGAAATAATTTTACAGGTCTGGTGCTGGAATTATTCTACTTCGCATAATTTTGTCCATCTGCTGACACCAACTGAAATCAGTTTTATTTCTCTTTTTCTGCCAGGCTTCTCCCGGTTTGTGACAAGCCACATTCACTTTCTGGCTTTGGGCATCACTTTCCAGGTGCAGAAGCCTGCAGACTTGAATGCAAACTGGTGGGAGGCTTCAAAGGTTTTAATATTAGGAATTTCTTTTTAATCTGAGGGTAACCAAACCTTGGATGAGAGGCTCAGTGAAGCTGTAGAATTTCCATCCTTGGAGATACTCCAAACACAACTGGACCAAACTCTGAGCAACTCACTCTAAGCTGGCCCTGCTCTGGGGCTAGATAAGGAGACTTTTAGAGGACTCTTCCAACCTATTTAGTTCTGTGGTTCCGCAACTGGGATCTAGCCCGTACACACTACAGTAGCTTTCAAGACCTTTTGCTAATGGGATTCCTGCACTTCCACTAGCATCACGCACTCCAGATACGGAAAAATCCTAAGAAGGAACAACTCCAGTTGCACATGCTGACCCCGCCGAGTAGATCCCCACCCACGGCCCGGCCTGTTGCCTTGCTGGGCTCAGCGCAAAGCCAGCAGCACACCCTGCCACAGACACCTCACTGAGCCTTCTCTATCCCTCCACCGGCACTGCGGGCCTTCACACCTCAATTAGTCGCCTGGACCAGCCGCTTCCCCAACGCGGACAAGCCAACCCCCGCCCCACATCCGCACGAAGCCTCCACACGGAGGCCGAGCTCCCAGGCACCCGCCCGGATGCGCCAAACCGACCACAACGGCGGCAACGGCCAACCCCCCTCACGGAGAGGCGGCAACTGCCAACCCCCCTCACGGAGAGGCAGCCACGAGCCAACACCTCCCCGCCTGCAGGTGGCGCGTGCTCGGTAGCGCGCATGCCCGCAGCGCCGAGGTGAGGGAGGGGCGTCTCTCTGCCGGTCCGGGGCGGAAACTTCCCGTTCCGCTGGAGCCGCTGCTTCCGGGTTAGCGGCGCGCGCAGCCCACGTGGGGCCCGGCACGGAGCGGCGCGGAGCCGGGTCGGTGTCGGGGACCGGGGCTGGGGGACGCGTCACCGCCTGCCGCTGTCCCTCTTCTCCTCTGTCTTGGCTGGGCCCGGCCCGCCCCCCCGTGTGTGTGCATGCCTGAGGGGCAGCTGGCAGCGGGGCCTGCACCGGGGGCGGCGGCGGTGGGGGGCCGGAGGGAGACGGTGTTTCTCTGTGCAGCTGCTTTATCTGCAGCTTTTCTCTCGTTAGGTTTCTTTGGAGGCTCCTTTCCTTGAAGCACGACGCTATGACGTCTCTGGCGGAGCAGCTGAAGCGGCTGGCCCTTCCCCAGAACGATCCCAGCCTGCTGAACCGCAGCGAAGTAGCGTCACTGCTGTTCAGTTGTAAGGAAGCGGCTGGCATTGACAGGGACACGTTCTTTGCGATCGGTGAGTTTGGCTCGTTAGATGCTAGTGATTTTAAAAATTACCTACCCAAAAAACAACCGGAGAAAGATAAATGGGAAAGGCAGACCCATGTTCATAAAAAGGCCAAAAGGATAATTGCAGAAACTACAGGCTAGTCAGCATCGCTCCAGTCCACGGGAAAATCGTGGCGTGGGTCCTTTTGGAGCACATTTCTGGGCACATGAAGGGAAGAGTCAGGGGCCCCAAGGTGGTCAGGGGCTGGGGAGCTTGCTCTCTGAGAGGAGGTTAGTGGGAGGAACGTCTCTGGTCTCATTCAGTCTGGAGAAGAGAAGGCTCGGAGGGTCTAATAGCAGCCTACCAGTACCTGTGAGGAGGTTTCAAGAAGAAGGCTCAGGCTGTCCAGAGTACATGGCTGGAGGATGGGAGACAGTGGGCATAAGTTAAAACAAAAGAGATTCAAATTGGATATGAGGAAAAGCTTTTTCACCATAAGGACAGTGAGCAGGTTGTCCAGGGTGCTTGTGCTATCCATCCTTTTGAAAACCCCAACTGGATAATGCCCTGAGCAACGTGGTCTGATTTCAGGGCTAACCCTGCTTTGGGCAGGGCCTTGGACTAGAGATTTCCCAAGGTCCCTTCCAGCTTGAATTCTGTGATTTCATGAAAACATGCTGACACCCTGGTCTTTGGTGACATTATGGCCACAAATAATGTAAAACTGAAAAGGCCATTGCTGTATTGGCACACTTCAAATCCTTTGTGCTTATCTCTTCCCATTTTTGTATAGAACTTTACCCAGGAATGCATTACTTCTTGAATAAAAAAGTTATCTAAAACAAAAAAGATAGATATCATATATCAATTCTAAGTAACAAGATTGTAGATATATATGTCTTTGCAACACAAAGAATTTTCTAGTTTCTTAAGTAGTTACTGCAGAACTGCTGCCTATGATAACAATTTATTCCATATTTCAGCCAGCTGCCTGGTTTCTTTATTTCATCTGAAGTTGTCTGCTTTGTGCTTAGCCATTAATATTTACAAGTGTGTAAAATAAATAAATAATTCCAGTGGTTCTCCTGTGGTGTACATGGGATATTACATTTTGATTTATTCAAAGAGGTTCCTTTTCTTGCTTTGTCCATATAAAATCATAGAATAACTTTGACTGGAAGGGACCTCTGAAGGTCATTTGTTACTAGCTCAACTGAGTACAGGGCTAGTTAGCTCAGGTCTGTGTTCAGCTGAGTTGGAGGATGGAGGTTTAATAGTCTCTGATCCAATACTGGGCCAGTATTTGACCACCCCAGTGTTATAAAAAACCCCACAATCAATCCATACATTGACTTGTAATTTCCTATGTTCAGCTTGCATCTGTTGCCTCCCATCCTTCCATTGTGCATCTCTAAGAAGAGTCTGGCTGCATCTTCTTGATAACCTACACCATATCCCATTAAGTAGTTGCAGACAGCAGGAATATTTCCTTTTGACTCTCTTCTCCAGGATGAACAAACCCAGTTCCTCCTTTTGCTTCTATGTTTTTTTCCAGTCCCCTGACCATCTTAGTGTTTCTCTGCTGGACTCACACCCATATGTCAATGTTTTTCTTCCACCGATGAGCTCAAAATTGTGCACAGTACTCCAAATGCAGCCTCACAAACGGAGGGGACGGTTCACCTCCCTCAGCCTCCTGGCGATGCTCTCGCTAGTACAGCCCAGGATGCTGCTGGCCTTCATGGCTGCAAGAGCGCACTACTGATATTTGTTAATGTTCTTTTTCTCCGTCAGTTAAGAACTGAAAACTTTTAAGCATAGCAAAAGTTTTGGTCTTAGACCTGTTTACGATTTGGTTTGGTTTGCTTAGTGAGGATGACATACACCGGTATAGCAAAGAAGTTGGCTATGCCAGTGAGGAGGTAGGTGGGTAGGACTGGTGAATAAAACTGTTGCATTTAAAGCCTTCTTCCGTTTTTTTCCACAGGATGCACTGGCTTAGAAGAGCTGATGGGGATTGATCCTTCCTTTGAAGTGTTCCAGTCCAGTTTGTTTAGTTCCACGTCCAAAAGCCTGGAACGCAGTGTTCAGTCTAAAGCAGTAAATCAGCAGCTGAATAAGAATATTTCATTGTTCCTGATTCACCTGTCCCCTTACTTTATGCTTAAGCCAGCCCAGAAGTGCCTTGAGTGGCTAATTCACAGGTAATCCACCTGTGAATATCCTACATGTCAATAGATAAGGCTACTAGAAATGCCAGATTTTTTTCCCTGATAAGAAAAGTTTTGAATAGTTTTACTTTAGTTTTCTGAAAATACAGGTTAAAAATCTTAAAAATATCCATTTTGGTTTAGTCTTTATAGGGCCAGATGTTCTTCTTTGCCAATTAGATTTTTGTCTTTTGATAAATCTCTGTGAAAATTTTGATCTGCCATCAAAATAGTTAGTCTATATAAAAATAGTTAGTCTATATAAAAGCAATTATTTCTTTGCCTGGCTTTCACCAAAATTGCCTAGCTCTAGCCATCTTACATCTCACATATGTAATATGCTTTTAGAAATGGGCTGTGTAAAATAGCTACTTTTCAGTATTAACAGTGAAATGTAAATAGCATGCTCTTGAATTTGTAACATGAGCTAAGTATTTTTATTTCAGGGTTACGTAGGAAGATGTGAAGAAAAAACAAGCCAATTATTTTGTGAAGTGGTGTTGTATTTATTTATATAAATTAACCTATCCAGATGCAGAAAGCGTAATATTTCATGTCACGCAAGAGTGGATGACTTTGTTGACACAACCTTTGGATCACAACATTTTTTTATATATGCGTTATGCTGAAATTTGTACTAGATTATTGTAGTGTCTGGTTTAATATTGAGATCTATGCAGAAGAAACTAAGGTAATCTTAAGTCCTACAGGGACACAAAATTATTGAGAGTGAGGAAGAAAATTGCTAGCAGTGTTTCTTTCCTCTAGCACATGCAGGCTAGTGGCCATCCTGGGATTCTGGACTGTTGGCAGACCATATGTCTGACAACCATCTCCTGCCTTGCTTAAAAGCGAGTAAACCAAGTGTTCTGAGAAGAACGTGGCTGGGTCTCATTTTTGGACTTCCAGATAATTTTTAACTGTGTATATATGTGGTTTTTTTCCCTTAGATTTCATATCCATCTCTACAATCAAGACAGTTTGATTGGTTGTGTTCTGCCATATCATGAGACTAATCTATTTGTGAGAGTTATTCAACTTTTAAATATAAAAAGCCCAACTCATAAATGGCATTGGATGGATCCAATAAGGGTAAAGTATTTAACAGATGCAAGTTGGGAGAAACATGAGGGACTTTATTAGTAAATACTCCTGACTCTGTTACTAGGTTTATGGATATGGTCCACCTGTTCATGTGGTTAGTTGTAGGACTGTACTGAAAGATTAAATGCAGGGATGGAGCCTGAATGTGCCCACCTGTTGTTTCTGCAATCTTTCTTTAAATGTAAAGGTAATTATAAAAAGTTTTGATTGTAATTACTCTTTATTTTGGCAAAGTTAAATTATGCTTTTAAGGTGCAAGTATTTGCTACTGCTGGGAACATACCAATTACTAAAATATATAGATTGAATATAGATTATATGTAATGCTCTTCATTGTCTGTCTTAATATAGATACAAAAAATTTCAGAGGTGTGTGCATTTCCATTACTTATTTCAATTTAAATGGTGTTAATTGATAGGTAGGACTAATTTAGAATTTATATTAATTTTTACTTTGAGTGCTTCACTTTACCGTTGAGTGTTCTAATTTTACTTTTTTTCACCATGTAAAGAAACCTGGAGTCCCACTGGCAAGGGGTACTGTGATTACACACTGCTACAAAGACCTGGATTTCATGGATTTCATCTGCAGGCTGGTGGCAAGATCCGTGAAGGTTGTTCATTTATTCTAGAACGTTACTCATTGTCACTTGGTTTTCCCATCTTTATATTTAGATAGTATTATGCTGTTTGCTCATATTTTGAATTACATATCAAATAGTAAAAGGAGGCATTTATTTGTAAATAATAGGAAAATTTATTCTCTTATTACTTGTATAGATGACAGTCTGTCAGAAATTCTGGTAAGGAAGTGGCTGAGAACCAATGAGCCACGACAAAACAGTTTGGCAATATTGTATTGCTTAAAAATACTGTATTGCTTAAAAATACTTAATTGTCTTAATTTCTTTTATAAAGTTATTCCTGCTATTAGTTTGTAACTGTGCTTAGAATTTGGTTATCTCTTTTAGGGGTTGATAGGGTGTTTTAAATGTATGTCTTCAAATATTAGTGAGAACTTGAGAATGTTAGAAGGTGAATGGATCTTTCTTCTCAGTGTCAAATAGAGAACTAGTTTTATAGTGTCAGAAGAGTAAGATGTACAACATTTCCAATTATTTGGAGAGCTAGAATGCATGTACTATCAAGCTAAGCAAAGCACACACAATACCAGGGTATGTTCACAGATGTAGTAGGGGGTGTTAAATATATATCATTCAGCTTCTTGGCTGTCCAGTTCTCAGTCTTGAGCATTACACCAAAATCATTTAGGTTACCTTATTATGATTAACTATAGTAGGTGAGCAATAGCACCCATTTCCTTCTAACTTGTCTGCAAGGGGGAGCAGTAACCTCTGGCGAGGGGTTATTGCTTGGAGGAGTTGATGACTTCAGTTGTAACACCAGCAGCTGGTACTGCTTACATGCTGGAGTTCTGAGGTATTGCTGGTTTGGGGGGAAGCCGTTGGTGTGTTTCTACTTCTCCTGATGTCTTAACAACTAATTTTTCTGTGGTCCAGGTCTTTTCAGAGTGTCCTGGCAACTCAGCTCAGTTGAGAGTTCTTCTTGTGTTTTATGCCTCCACCATTGTATCAGCTCTTGGAGCAGCAGAGAAGATCACAGACACTATAGTCTCTATGCTGCTCCCTTACATCCAAAAGGTACATGAAGCTTTGTTTTCCTTCCTGTGTGATGACATGTACTGTTTTGTGCCAACGTGCCTTCTGCAGGCAGCATTTAAGAGGGGCATTCTCTGTGAAGTATATCGTACCACTCTCAGCCTGCTTTGAAACATCAGGCGGGTGAAAGGTTCATGACTAGTAGTATTTTCTCACACCTCAGATGAGCACTCTAAGAACTCTGTTTCCTACTTGACATGAGGAGTGAAGCTCTGAGGAATTCAAACAGAGTTTGAATGAACTTCTTTGCCTCAGAGACTTATCATGCTAAGCAATGAGGAAATGGAGTCAGGGTGGACAGCCTGCTTTAATATCCTCTTTCCTCCAGGATTGTTGCTCTGTTAACGAACAAAGCAACAGTTAATGAATGTGTCTTCTGTACGTGTGACGGCCTGCATGACGGCTTTTCCTTCTTGAAAGTTGGGTTTATAATTCCCTTAAAAGTTAACACATGGAGAAGAAAGTAGTGCGATTGCCTGGATGTCAGAATACAAATGATTTTTATGTTAATGTATGGGGTTTTTTTAATTTGTGTGTGTTAAAAGTGCACCTTTATCTGTTTTTCTAGGGCTTGAAATCCACTGTACAGGATTACAGAGCTGCAACATACATGATAATCTCCCAGATGACAGTAAAAGTGACAGTGGAGACTTCCTTGGTGCATTCCTTGATGTTACAGATAACCAAGACATTATATAAAGTGCCCTCATTAGTCAGGGAAGGGGTGGCTTGCTTGAACCTACTTCTGCAAACTCAGAAAGGAGACAAACTTGGGAAAAAGTAAGTCTACATGAATTAAGTTTTCTCAGTTTTTCAAGCTCAGGCTGCACTCTGATAATTTGAATTTTTTTATCCTCCTCATTAAAGGGACACTTTCCTATCAGAAATTTAGGTAGTTGACATTTCAAAGGGCTCAAAAGTTTCTTTGGCTTGCTTTGAAAATTTGTCTGCTTGCTGGAGTTAAGGAGTCTCAGTGGTGCAAGTCTGTCATCTTATGGTCCCTGTCCTGCCACTTCCCTCAGTGAAGGATTGCTGTCACTGTGCAAACCTGAACTGTGCCAGTAAGGGGTTTTCCTCAACGTGGGATTCCTGGAAGAGAAGCCAGCATAATGGTAGTGCAAATTTGAGGTTATTTGAATAGCTTGGAAAAAAGAAGTTTTGTGCCTTTGATGGCTTTGAGTTCATGTAGTTTAATGCCTGAAGTGTAAGTGTTTCTCTGCCACCACTTCTTTGGTCCCACAAGTCAGGTGTTCTTCTGCAAATACATGTAGTATTTCATTCCCATTGACTTGGCTGACCTGCACTGATGCAGTTAGCTAGTGCTGTTAATGTGCAGTTGAACACAGTGATGGAAGTCTCGCATGCTACAGGGTGTTTGCTTGCTGGATCCAGCTAGGTGGATATAAAAGGAGAAGAGAGGAACTTTTGATTAGCAGGAAGGGAAATTGTTTCTTCTGTCTTTGAGGATCTCCTGTCATTAAGCTATTATTCCTCCTCCCTTCCTTTTGCTGCTGTGGGTTACTAGATATGCTCCTTGCAATGTGAGGATACCTCTTCATGCAATCCATACGAGTAGTTTTTTCTTGGTACTACCAACTTCACAAAAATGTAGGTATGTTCAGTGTGCCATTGCAGCAGCCATGCTCAACATGACTGGCAGAACCCAGGTTTTTTTTTGGATATTAAATGCACCTCTAGCAGTGAGGAAGTAGAACCCTTTAAATCTTTTTGGCATTTGTTTATGATGAGGCTGTTACCTGATGCTGAAAATTGAATTCTTAGGAAGTTTGCATGTTGGTAACCCAGATGAGCGTATGTACTTTTTTTTTTTTTATTTCCCTGTTCCATTGTGCAGACCATTTAATTATCTGTGCAAAACCCCAGAACTGGTAACACTTCTGCAAGGCCTTTCAGCAAGCTATGATATCTCTCCTCTTCTGCGTTACATGTTGCCTTATCTTGTTTGCACTGTCATGAAAAATGATACAGGTAAGTTAGCATACACTTTTAAAATTTTGTTGAATCTTATGGACAGATGACTGTGGTCAGTGTCGTAGCTGTGTAATTTTAGTTACTTCTGCAATTAAAACTGTGATAATACATGTGAAAACCTGACTGAGTGTGTGTTGCTTTTTGTTTTTCCAGGTCCTACAGAGGAGGCTATTTTAGGCATTGTTATATCTATATGGCTTGGATATAGATGTTGATTTGCAGTATTTCAGCAGTAACAATTTTGTTGTATGAAATTTCTGACTGACAATACATCTGAGATGACTACAATACAATCTGAGATGTATTGTAGTACTGCAAAGTAATTTTTAGGTAGATCACACTTAGTCCATGTGTAGTTAGAGATCTATGTTTATTTGGTGAATTAAATGTGCCTGTGAATGGTCCGGGACAGCGAGGCTGACTGGCATGCAGTAGTAGCCAGTGTCTGCACTAGTAAGTCTGGACTTGTAGCTACCAAATCATGGTTGGGAAAGCCCTTTTATTGAAAAGGGCCAGATTCACACCAGGGAATGTTGTAGGGAGCTTGCACAGGTTGTGGTGGTAGGTCTGGAACGTTCCAAAGCATACTTAAATTTATTGGTGGCAATACAGCCTTTGGCATTTTAATGACATTGCTAGCAGCACATGGAGACTTAGTGCTAGTAATCAGTGGACATTGTGGTCTTCAAGTCTTGTGCTTGTCAGGATGATGCCTGAACAAGCTATTAGCTTTAATCAGTGTGAGGGGGTTATTATGAAATTATTGTTCATCTTTTATGATTATGCATTGTCCTTAGAGGAACAAGACGAATCTGAGGAGGCAGAGAATCAGATTTACATCAAACATCTTGAAGCTATTCTTCAGAGTATACCACTGGAAAAGGATTTAGATCACCTGTTGGCTTCGTGAGTTAACATCAATTGTTTTTCTTCTGCAGTACTACAGTCATTTCTGGTTTAATAACAATTAGTTTCTGACAATGGCGTTAGCGTTATATGAGCATGTTTTTCTGAGTTCATAAATTAACTCCAAACCTGGATCTTGAAAATGAAACATTCAGTAATCCAGAAGAGCCATGCTTTTAGTGCTTCTGGGAGTACTTGTGGGGCAGAGTGACACTTCAGGCCAGGAGCAAATCTGTACTTGAATAAGTAATGCATATTAATCCTAACCTCTTTAGCAATGTGCTTTGTAACATTAATGGAAACCGTACTGTCCAAAAAATGGTGGCTTTTTCTTTCGTTTGTAATTTTAGCAAGTTTCTTGAAGAGTTTATCTCCTATGGTACAGAGATTGAATCTAATCCCACCAAAATGGCTGCAGTCAATCAAAAGATGCTTCCTCTTATCAGACTTCTTGAGAGAAAGTAAGTTCTATTTTTCTATGACAGACCCACAATCTGTAGAATAGCGATGTCAGCTATGATCTTGGTTTATTGGGTGTAGTAAGCACAATATTCTTGCCCAAATAAATACAGTAAAAATAACTGACTCCTAATCTTTGTCCAAATTTAATTTTGCTGTTCCTTATATACTTTGTTATCGCTGTAATACATGGGCACAGACTTACTGGCTTTGTACAGCTGTTTGCTGTGTAGCATGACCTTTTCTGCTCATTATTTATACTAGTAGTCTGCATATCATTCGTCTATGTTAAGACATAATGGTTGATTGCATTTGCAAAGCTATTTAAAATGGCTGGTTCAGATGAGTGCATGTGCATTCAGCTTCCTTGTATTTCCCCACTAGTTCTCCAGTAAATACATGTTCTTCTGTAATCCTCTGTGGAAAATGGTGGGGATTTTGTCTGTTGGCAGGTATCCTAAAGCCTTAGACTCTGTGTTGGAGAAGCATCTGGAAGATTGCACAGATGAAGCTGAACAAAATCTTTTTCATCAGTTTATTTCCCTTTCGTTAAGCTGTGGCAAATACAAGGTAGGTAGAAGCTCAGTTCATGATCCTAGTTGTTGTCTGGGTATACTGTCAGAAGGCTGATATTTTGGTAGACTTCTCTGTCTTCTTTCTAAACAAAATCTCTACCATTGCCTCAAAAAAAAAAACCCAAACAAAAAAAACCCCCACCAACCAACCCCCCCCCCAAAAAGCAACTCCACAACTTAAATGTGATTTGGGGGTGGGGCTTGATCAAAACTGTGGTAAAACCAAAAGCTATCAGATCTAAGTTTGTGTTTCTCATGAGCAGTCATGAGTGTGAGCTTTTTTTCGTGGTTAAAATTTATGTATTTCCACCTGCCCTGATTGCTATCAATATTTTTCCTTAGGAACATGGCCACTACCTGTACTGTAGTGGTTGGTAATGCCAACATGGTGGTGGCCAGCAAGGCCTCCTCTTACTTAAAGATTTTAGCAGTGTCAGAGGTGTCTGTTTTGGGAAAATTGACAAACAACTTATCACAGTTGAGAGAAGGTGGCTTGTTCCTTTTTCTTGCATATGTTTTATGAATGTTTACAGTCAGTAACATGGAAGAATAGAGTGATTGCAGAGCTCTTCCTGTGCCATTTCTGAAGAGCAATTGAAACTCAGCTTAACACAGAATAACCATGAGTGCAACAGATCTGTCCAAGGAATTTATTATAAGAGATGGTTAATATTATGACTGTTGTTTGCAATGATTGAAAAACTGAAAGCGCTTAGGAAAAGATGGTAAACTACATAAAGAAGTGCTTTGCGTATTTTTGTACTGATTTAACGAAGGCACAGATTCTCTGCCGGAATAACAAGTGGATTAACAGAAAAATGAGGCATGCAGAACAAAGGCATATGACTCTCTTCTAGCCTTTAAGGTTCCTGAGATAAGCGCACGCAATTGGACTGGCAGGGATGCCTTTTTAACAGTTTCTATCTGTGCTCTGTCACACTGACATTGTCACTAGAGCTTTCTCAGAATCCTTAGATAAGTGTAGTGCTTTTCTAGGACAGAAGGGGATCTCTGGCTTACTGTACTTTTCAAGCTATATTCCAAAAACTGTCTGCCAAAGTAAAGATGACCAAATTTGAAACAGTTATACAACATCGTTGTTCTGTAATTGATACTTTTGGGGCCTGAATTATACAGGTTTTCTTCTGGTACAAAAAATTGCTCAAACAATTTCTCCCATTATCCTTATATATACTTAAGTTTTTTTAACATGCAGCAAGTCTCTCTGAAATCTGTATTTCAGTTTCTGGAAGACTCTGATACCTCCCTTCTGCTTAGTTTGAATCATCCTCAGCCAGCTGTGCGAGTCCTGGCTCTTCAGCATTTGAAAGATGTTATTGAAACATCAAAGGTTTGTGTCCTGAATCTCCTGCTTACAGAACTGACTTAACATACAATGTCTTCAAAAAGCTGTTTGCCAGACATATGATTTGAAGAGGGTGGTTCGTTAAACAATTTGTATGTCATCCTCCACCTTTTGTGGCGTTTTCAGTAGGCTTCTGTCACTATTTTCCCATATTCTGGAATCTGAGTGTAGTTCTTGTTTATTAAGCTGCTTGTAGTCTTAAGATAAAAATATAAGTTAATGGACACTTCTGGGTTTCCTTCTTTTGTTGTTGAAAGTTAGTCTGCCTGTTATTTGAGGTTTAATTTAGATGATGTTACTACTTTTCTCGTACTAGGATTCAGATATTTCATTAAAAGCCTGTAAATTATGCTACCAAAAAATGATTATTTTTTTTCTTTTGGCTCTTTTTTCCCTTTATTCTTTCAGGAAGGCTTTGATCAGTCTTTCATAGAAGAAGCAATTTTTGATCGGCTCAAGGATGACAACAGAGATGTTGTAATGTCTGCTCTCAGTTCTTTAGAGGTAAGTGGGTATCTTTTGATACATCAGGTGAGATTTTAGCTGGTCTTGAATATGTGTGTCTGGAATGTATTCTTTGTAATTGCCCTTCTGCTCACGTCCTTAGTGTACAGCTTTTGTCCTTTAACAGGATGAAGGAGCACAAATTTAGGAGGCTTGTGTTGGTTACCTCCTCACAATCTGCCCCCCCTCCCCCCCCCCCAGATTTCTGCTTCCTTATCTTTCCCAAAGTGTTTGCAATTAACCTGAATTTATTGATACTTTTTTTATGTAGCTACTAAAGCATATTTTAATCTTTGATTATTATTTGGAGTTTACTTCCAGCTTATCCTGTATGTTTTTCTATACAAACGCAAGCCCCGTCATCTGCCTTTCGGACGGAAAACAGCGCAGTGACAGGTCATTACGCTAGTGAGAAGCGCTCAGTTGAGTTTTTCCGTATGAGAGTCATTTGATCAGTTGATAGTGGCAAAGTACTAAACTCCAGCTCAGGTTCACTGGCTAGGACTCTGGTATGCATTGTGCTGATTGTTTCCAGCTAGAGTAACAGTCTGTCTTTATTGCTTCTCCTAGTAGTAGTGGAGAATATTATTAGCAGTAGTATAATTGATCTTGTGTGTTCATTCATTCTCAATCACTAAAAAATAGGAACAAAAGTACGTGAGTGCTTCTTTAAACTTTAGTGTCTTTCGTTATTGCGCCTTATGTTTTTGTCATACAGATGTCATGTAAAGTAAAAGCAATTCTTATTTAATTATAAAGTGGTTTGTTTATTGCTTATTAATTTTACCAAGCATTTCTGCATTCAACAAATTCTCCATATTTTAGTATATCAAGATGGCATACTGGGCAGCCTTATAACTTCTGTTTACTCTGACAATATTTTTATTACATGATGATCAATAGGAATTCAGTTGGTGATGTTTGATCCATATTTCCACTTGGTTTAGCAGATGCATTTTCCATTATGATATGGTAAATTCTTTTGTAATTTATTATACTTTATTTTTCTTGATTACTTTTCAGATTTTCAGGAAACAAGTCAATCCAGAAGTAGTAGTATCAAGTCTTTTGAACATCTTCCAGAAAGCTGATCTTTCAAAGGATGGAAAGTGGTATGTTTGTGCCTTTTTTCAGTCTACATTCTTTCTGTGTAAGTTAAATTTAAAAAATGTAACTCTAAAGAATACTTTAATACCTGTTTTTCCACTTCAAATAATTTTTCTTATGCTGTATCGATGTGTTGTGGTTTAACCCCACCAGCAGCTAAAACAACCACATCGCCATTCACTTACTTCCCCCCCAGTTAGTGGGATGGGGGAGAGAATCAGGAAAAAAAAGAAGATAAAACTCGTGTGTTGAGATAAAGACAGATTAATAGGACAGAAAATGAAGAGAATAATAATAGAATATACAAAACAAGTGGTGCACAGCACAATTGCTCACCACCTGCAGACCACTGATGCCCAGCTAGTTCCCAGGCTGCAGTCTAAACCTCCAGCCAGCTTCCCCCAAGTTATATGCTGAGCATGACGTCCTACGGTATAGAATATCCCTTTGGCCAGTTTGGATCAGCTGTCCTGGGCTTGTCCCCTCCCAGCTTCTTGTGCACTCCCAGCCTTCTCACTGGCAGGGCAGTATGAGAAGCTGAAAAGTCCTTGACTTGGTTTAAACATTACTTAGCCACAACTAAAACATCAGCGTGTTATCAACATTATTCTCATCCTATATCCAAAACACAGCACTATACCTGCTGCTAGGAAGGAGATTAACTCTGTCCCAGCTGAAACCAGGACACTGCTGAGCCACAAGAGAAATGTTTAATTATTTGCTTGCCATTTCCCATCAGTTCTGTATTTGTTCTCACTGCTATTTGGATTCAGAAGATCACCGTGGATGATGGAGAGCAAATCAAAGAAGTGTTGCTGCTACGATTGAGCAATGGGTTTTCAACATCACTTGTTCTCTTTTAGGTACAAGGTTCTGGAGCGAGCAATAAAAATTTTAGTCAAAGAGGAGGTTTTGAAAGAAAAAAAAGAACTATTAGATGAAGCAGTAATGCAGTTGCTACCTTTTATGGTAATCACTAACGCGAATTCAAAATCTTCAGATTGGAAAATGGCCGTTGGTCTGTCAGAATCTGATCTCTGCTCCTTACACCCTTTACTGAAAGGCTGGCCAGAAGGTAAAGCATTAATTGTAACTAGTTTGGTGAAAGAAAACTTGTGACAATTTAGGACATGATGCTTATTGAACGTAAATACTTACTGAAGGAGACTGGCTGTCATTAACAAGCTATCATGCCATGAGTGTGAATAGTTTTCTTTAAAAAGCTCTTTGAAAAGATGAAGAAATTGTCAAGTATGTTTCTGACTGTTTCTAAATATTATTGAGCCACTAGTGTTTTAATATGTCATTTGTATACCTAGATTTTCTGTTGGTTTTTTTTCTTGGAATAGCTCTCGAAGAGGCAGTTAAATCTAGCAAGTCTGCAGAGTTGATTGGAGTGGCCAATAAGAAAATGATTCTGCTGTTTTCTAAAAACATGACTTCAGGGGACCCTTCCTTACTATCACAAATGGTATGCGTACCACGTTACTTTTCAAGTGATCACTGCAGTAGAACAAATGTGATATAGAAGAACTTTTTATGCGTTTTTCTTAGTATGCCATCATCAAGCTCCTAGGCAAATATCTATATATATAAAATAACAAACCCTGATACAGTCTAGATAAAACAAATTTCTATTTTAACATAAGGAAAAGAAGAAGTGAAGGTATTACCTATTTGGACAAATTATTAGTGTAGTGAAATTTCAGGGATTTTTAGTTTCCTGGGGGGAAAAAAAAAGATCTAGAGAATATAGAAGTGTACTTGTGGGTAGTTCATAGAAACAGATGTTTGTGCATTCTTAGGTTTCCAAGAGTACCATTACAGCAGACGGTAATTTCTAAGATGATAAAAGGTAACAAGAATTTAATTGGACATGCAAATGAAACACAGTATAAAGTCACAGTGAAGTCTCAGTGTCTTAACAGACCTTTTGTTGTTTTTCCTCCACTCCCTTTTCTAAGGTGGATGATCTGATACTTGTTACTGAAACAGAATCTGACAGCGTGAGACAGAAAGTAACTGCTCATATAATTGGTTCAGTGCTTGTTCAGTGCTGCTGTGATACACAGAGGAAGGAAAATTATTTTTCAGTGGCCATCAGAGTCTTCCGTTTCTTGGATAAAAAAATAAAGGATCTCAGAGCTTATGATCCTGCAGAGGTAAGATGTAAACAGTTTGAAGAGGGCATTTTCTTTGTAGTGGAGAAATCTTCTTTTATTGCAGAGCAAGAAGTTTAGAAACCTTGTGAAGGACTGAAAATAACACCTTCATTTATTTTCATAGCTAAACCACACTTAGCAGCAGTACTAGAAGCTACCATTAAGAATTGCTTTTACATTTTACCACTCTAGTGAGTCTGCATTAAAAAATTAAGAACTCCAGAGCTTTAGGCTAGCATCCCACCAACTGATTGAATGTTTCAGTGCTGTGGGCTTGGCACAAAATTTGAGGCATTTCTGCCAGCTTCTCTGTGGCATCATGTGGTGTCATTGTTTGACTTTGGAATATCAGGGGTTTTAGTCATTGAGTAAAGGTTTTACTGTCTTGTTCAATAGGGGAAAGAAGGAAATGCAGTCGAGTACGAAAAAGAGCTTATGCTCAGAGCGAGTCCAGAGGAGGCCACAAAGATGATCCAAGGGCTAGAGCACCTCTCCTATGACAACAGGCCGAAAGAGTTGGGGTTGTTCAGCCTGGAGAAGAGAAGGCTCTGGGGAAACCTTTTTGCAGCCTTCCGGTGCCTGTAGGGGGTCTACAGGAAAGCTGGAGAGGGACATGGAGAGGGACAAGGGTATGGAGTGACAGGACAAGGGGTAATGGCTTTAAACTGAAGGAGGGCAGATTTAAGATTAGGTATTAGGAAGAAATTCTTCCCTGTGAGGGTGGTGAGGCACTGGCACAGGTTGCCCAGAGCAGCTGTGGCTGCCCCCTCCCTGGCAGTGTTCAAGGCCAGGTTGGATGGGGCTTTGGGCAACCTGGTCTAGTGGAGGGTGTCCCTGCCCATGGCAGGGGGGTTGGAACTAGACGATGTTTAAGGTCCCTTCCAACCCAAACCATTCTGTGATTCTATGAGTTGCAGCCTTAAGCAAGTCCTTGCAACATCATTGAAAGTGTTGTTCCTGAATTTGTTGGGATTTGGTTTATTGTGCTGCTCCGTAAGCAGTTGTATTGACACTTGGGAGGTAACATGGAGGCAGAAAGAGGAGCCATGATAGAGGCAGGAACAATGTTCAGAAAGCATATTTCTGCATCTTTTTGCTACCTTTTTTTTTGCTTTATTTTTATCCATATTTCCCATTGGGATTTTCTTGATTTATTTTGTTGTTGAAACGGTTTGCTCTTTTTTGTGTGTGTAAGAAACCCACATGAGCAGGGCTGTGTTTCTGTGTGTGCACCCCCTCACACACACACATAGCAATACATGGTAATTAGTTATTCTGACCTCAGATTATTCCATTAAAGAGATTTTATATATACAAGTATGTGAAAGATGCGGATTATGTTGCTGGAACAGAGCTAGATAAAAGGATTAAACTGATCATCCACAAAATGCTGTGAGTAACTTCTAATCCCTTTGAAGAGATATTTTAGAGAGATTGGCATTTTATGTACACTGTTAATTCTGGTAGTAAAAGCTGGCGTAGGTTTTAAAACTACAGATGCAAGTTTAAATGTAAAATCAGAAATGTAATTCACTTCATAAAGATAACCTCTTTTGAGGTTGGAAATTAAATACTGCTGGGTTTTAGTGCTAAATTTCTGACTTCCGTTGGATGAAATTGTGACAGTATACATCAAAATGAATTTTCATTCACAGGAAACTCCCCTAAATTGGTCTGTTGAAACAATAGAGGAAACCTTGGTGCCTAAGGACTTGTTAACTGCATATATAGAAAAGCTCAATAGTGATCAGACTGCTCATGCAGAGGACTCAGCTATGTTCCTGTTCTTATTGAAAAACTTCATTAATGGCCTAAAACCTCCTCTGTCCTTTTCACAAGGTAGGTGTTAAAGTTTTATCTGTCCTTTGTATCAATGAACTGAAGAAGAAAAGTCAGGGGTTTTTTTGTCTTCTGAAGTTGTTGGAAACAAGCAAGCCTTGCTTCCTTAACCTTCTTATGTTCTTACTGAGACCTGTAAAGGTTACTTACTTGTGAGCATGAAATCAGCCTCATGTATTGTCTTCTTTTAACTAGAGATGTCTGTTTCCTCTTGGTTGTTCACATACATACACTGTGTCTCATTTTTAACCTGTATTTTTTAGAGGAAACTTGGTGGAATCCCGAATCTCTGGATCAAGATAGCCAAGACTACCTGCATCTCCTTTTGGGGCTGTTTGACCTCCTTGTCTGCGGAGCTAGTGAGGGAAACAATGCTGTTCAGTACAGAGCACTAATGAATCTCTTACTCAAGGTATTATTTTTGCCTTTATTGCTCTGAATTTAGTCATGAACTATTACGCAGTTACATAATTTTAAGGAAAACTGAGAAAAATTCAGAACTGATCATGCAACACTGCTTGTGGCATGCTAGTACTGTGGGCAGATGAAAAAGCTTCAGCTGGTTAGTTAACCCTAATTAAATGTAATAATAGAAAAATAAAGTAAAAAAAACAAAAACAAAAAACAAAAACAAAAACCCCACCAACCCCCACACACACACACCAATAAATGACCAGTTGAAACAAAGGTGAAAACATTACACTGATTTGCAGGACAAGGGCAAGAGCTTGAAGTTTGAGCTTTGGTCTGATCTGGGAGCAAAACAAACAGTTGCTCAGTAAAATTTGTTAGTTTTTAAATAGAAAAATTGGAAGGAAAACTTTTAGAAGACATTACATATTTCCTTATAACATTATCTTATGTTTTCTCACCCTCACTGAGTGATAGATTTTTGTGAAGAGAATAAGGGATTTTGGCAGTCTGGATTTTAGATATTGCTAGCTATTGCCAGATTGTAGTAAGCAAGAACTGTAAATTGATTTGGGATACTATTGGGAGACAGTGTAACTGCTTCAAAATCAGAAGCTGTCCTTGTTAAATTTTGACAGAAAGGTCCTAAGGCAAAGTTGAGGTAATTGGGCAGAGATGTAGTGTGAAAAACTGAATTGAATCTTCTTGGAGCAGCTATTATTATTGCAGGGGTGGGAACATGTCTGACCTGTGTCTGCATTGTCAGTAATACATGTATGATTCAAAATTTGTTAATTTTGGTCCATGCTCCGTTATTATAAAGCCTATACAGCCAATCCAGGACAAATTCAAGAATAAAGTTTACTGTGAGTATTCAGCACAGAAAGCTGTGCCGTATGAGGAAACTGGATGCCCAGCTCTTCTGAGATGCTGGTTTATAGACTTTTGAAAACCACTTTGTATGACTGGTGAAAAAGTAAGGGATTACTTGGAGCACTTTTAATATTAAGATTACTGCTGCACAGAACAGGAGATAGAAGTTCTTTATTTTACATGTAGATTTTCTTGCGCAGTTGACATACTATACAAATGTTCGTATGATTCTGTTTTCAGTCTGTTATGATAAGAAAAAAAACCTGTTGTATTTACATACCTATAGACCACGAGTTATCTGTTAAACTAAGCCAGCTGTTAAGCAACATGTGGACTTCTATACACGTGCAAGTACTGTTTACCCAAAGACGTCTGCTCAATGAATTTTTCTTTCCAAAAGACACTGTTTCTGACTCTTTAGGTCTCTTTCTGTGTACTCCTTTGATTTGGGTAGTTTATCAGGTGTTGTGAGTAGTAGTTTGTCAAATAAAGTTATTAAACAAGTGCTTTTCTCTTTTTTCTTTTTTTGTTTTTGGTTAAATTTAAGGTACATCTAAAAGATTCAGAGATTCTCTTCAAATTCCTTTCAATTTTATGGACTTACAGTTACAACCTTTCAAATCATCTGAACTATGAAGTCAGCGCAATGCTACAGACTCAAGCTTTATATATTGGCTATGCACTGCTCGAATCACAGACATACCAAAAAAAGAAACAGCTGCTATCACCATCATCTCCAGGTAAAGTAAAACAGCATCTATCTCTCATCTTAAGACTTAATCACAATACCTTTTTATTTTGTGCAATTTTACTGTATTTTATACCATGAAGGATATCTATAGTCATTTATGTTCAACTGCCCTAGGCTGAGACGGCTCACTCCTGCTGATTCACTGGGCAGTTACTAGCCCAAGCTTGGAAGTAGGCAAAACCACTTTTTTTTAATCTTAAAAGTGTTAGAGAAGCACTCTCCTATGCCATCAGTCAGTTACAGCACCTTACTTTCTGTACAGTATAAGTATATGGCAGTCAGTAGCAAAATAGGAACTCTGAGCTTAAACACAAACGCGAGGATTGTGATGAAGAAGTTCAGAGCCATGGATCTGTGAGATTCATGTTGTCTTTGTGTGTTCTAGTGGTTTATAGTGAAAAGAGATGACTTTTTCATTCCAAAGTAATGTTGATGCCTCTTCAGAGACAGGTATGGTAAAATTCTGACCACTCACTGAATTCTGTTGTTTTTTCCTCCTTCCTTCCCTCACTGTTTTTGCAGTGGTGATATCTTTGCTAATTAACTTGGGTAGTCCCGTGAGTGAAGTTCGAAGGGCTGCTCTCAACTGCCTCCATTCCTTGAGAGGGATAAAGGAGTCTCTATTTCATCCTGTTCTTCAGCATTTGGAGCAAAAAACAGAAGAGATCATATCTGACCGTACATACATAACACAGGTATTTTTGTTAAGGAGTACTTTAATACAAGGTTTGTCTGCTGCTGTGAGCTCCCATCTTTTCCAGAAGAAATCAAATTAACTGGGAAAGTTCATTGTCCTTGTATAGCAGACTGATTTTTTAAAGGACTATAAAAACATTCAAGTGAATTACTACATACAGAGAATTGAGAATGTCAGTCAAATAAGAAGGATTAACTTGTGGTTTATTTACAGATGAAGAATTCTGTTTGTAGCTAGATTGCATTATTACAAACACATTGAATAAGCATTGGTTTAAGGCATTTTTATTGCAGGGAAAGAACTTAATATTCACTTTGTTAATGAACTAGATAATGGAAACTCTTTTTGAGGAGCTTGAGACGCAACCAAAACAGAAATCCCAGAAGAAAAAGTTGTCAGAAGCTTTGGAAAGCATACTTGATTGTGTACAGAACCCTATTTTCCCATCATATGTTGCAAGAAACTTAATGAAAATTCTTCACGAAGTCCACGGTGAGGTAAGTGCAGCATGGTAATCTCACATTAAGTCTTGTATTTTTTCCTCTTGAATAGCTGTTGCATAAAATATTGTATGCAGTGTGTTACCAGAGAGGAGATGGTGCAGTAAAATGAAGCCATGCTATTGGAAGTTTGTTAAAATGAGAATGGATAAAAACTTCTCTTCTAAATTTCCTCTGTTTGCAGATGATTCTTTCTCACCTCTTGCCTGTGCTAGACCGGTTGCTAGAGAAGGTCTTTAAGAAACCTGAGGCAATGTTGAAAGATGAAGTTGTTCTCCTGCATCTCATCCTTGGAAAGTTTAATGAATATTCAGCCACGCTCTTGTGCAAGAATCAGCAGAGTCTGGATTTATTTATCAGAAGTCTGCATGCTGCCAAGAAAATGTATGAAGAAATTCCACCTTTTCAGATCACAGCACTTGGGCAGGTATGGCTTTCTGAAAGATCTTTAATTTATTTTTATGCTTAAAGCAAAAAACAGTGTTTAGGATTGGTTTTACAAGGACTCTTCCTGTGTTAAGGATTCCATAGCTTTTAACCTGTCTTTCTTCTAGTACAAGTTTTCACGGTCTCCAGAGTGTCTTTGAAACATCTAAACAGGCTGCAAAACTTTCTCTCTTAAACTTGCCAGAAGGAGAAATTGCTGCTTGCTTTGTTTTTGCATTTTGACAAGTACAGACTAGAAATACCATGGTATCTGCATGCAGGTGAATACCTGTATCGTTGCCTGCAGACACTATGGTTCCACTGTCCTTAGTATATGCTTGGCATCTAAGGATTCCTGGATATATACAAATGTATCGTTAATATGCCGTTGGTTGGTTGGTTGGTTTTTCTTTACAAGATACTAACATGTGTGTAATTGGGATATCATACATAATCTAACATACCTAAGTTCCATAGCTTGTGATTTTGTTACCCTCTTACAGTAAACCTCTCTGCATCCTTTCTTTTTTCCCTTTTGTAGATTACCAAACCATTCTTTGCAGCCGTGTCAGAGATGGTGCAACAGAAGCTATTAAAAGTCTTATTTGACTTACTTTTAAACTGTAAGAACCCGCTTTGTGCCCAGACAATTAGCAGTGTGTTTAAAGGGGTAAGTGGCAAACTCCAGAACACAGAAATATGTTCAAATCTGTTGCAGTGCTTCTATGTTGCTACGTTAAGTAACACTCGTTTATATCATTCATGAAAGGAATTGAAAACTATTTGTCACATAATATAGTTGCGTTAATGGCATAAGAAGTTTGTTAAGTGACTGTTTTTAGAAGATTTTTCTTTAAAAGACATGCATCAGTCATTTTCTGTACTATGTGAATGAATTCAGCGGAAGTCACTTCTTTCTGCTGCACTGGTTTTCATTTTCTGGGTAAGAACTGCTTTAGGAGGAGACTTCTCCCAAAATACATTCATTGTAGCTTTCATATAGCAATTTGTTGTGAACTACAAGTAGGACAGGCATTCAGAGACTGTGGTGATATGACTTGAATATATGGATTATATAGCCATATGTGCATGAAAGGGATGTGTTTAAAAACAAAGGAGGAGGCATAGATGAGTGAGATAACACATTGTTCATTGGTACTTGCGTTACTGTTCTTTCTTTCAGATTTCAGTGTGTGCTGAGCAGATGGTCAGAGAACTGGAGCCACCTGAGAAAACGAATAGTCTGGCCACTGTTCAGCAAACTAGAAGGCAGAAAATGCAGCAACAGAGGTAAAATAACTAGAAATCAAAAAAATGTAATCTGTACAGTTTGAAAATGCCACTTGTTTTACTATGTTGTATAGTTTGTATTGAAAGCATAAGCATCCTTTCCCCTGCACAGTAAAATAACTCTGAGCTACTTTTGGCAGGAGAAAACCAACCCGCATAGCTGTTTGAGAACCGATGGAACTATAGTAAAAAAAAAAAAAATAATAATTTCCCCGTACTTTTTAATGTTGGCATTTGCTCTTGTAGAATCTGGCTTGACACAGTTGAACAAGATTCATTTTTGTAGGTATTAAACTTGATTAGTAATAAATATGTATGACAAATTACATACACATGGCTGAAATCTAAAGATACTCATCAAAATGTTCTTGTTAGCTGTCTGAAAGACAGTATTTTCTTTCAGTTAAAATCTTAATTTATTTTTAGAACTGTTCATCTTGTTTTTTCTCTCCATTCTCTTAAGGAATGTTTTGTCCACTGTACTTATTCTCATCTAAGCATCGGCTGTCAGCCACTATTGAAACAGGATATTGAGTTGGTTTTCTTTGTTTGACGTAGAATAGATGTTCTTATGTTCTTATTTTCCTTGACCTTTTTTAACAATCATCACCCATTAGATTGATCCATCTGTAAACTGTCAGAGTTCATAAAAACATGCACTTGCACACACCCCCATTGCTTGCGTAGTCAGTGGTTAGACAACGAGTAGTTAAGAAGACGCAAGTTTCCGGGATGGCAAGCAGATCGGTATTTGGACAATTATTTGGTAATAGACTTTGTTTTTTTTCCCCAGAGAAATCTGCTTCATTGTGTAGACTTTTTGTATACACAGAAGGCATGCTATACTTGTTTGTTTTTTCAAGTTTGCTCTGGATTTTCTGTTGATTGTTTAAAATGTGTTGGTGCTTCAGTCAAAAGCCCACACATTGCCACCTCTCCCAGGAGATGCAGTAAAGGATATTACTATGTGAAAGAAAGTTTCTTTTTTTTTACTTATGTGTGTGCTTGTTCCCCAAAACACCGTACTATTTTCTTGGCAGATGTATGTCCTGATTGTTTGTCTTCTCTTTTTAGAAAGCCTCAAGATGCGGAATTGGCCCCGGAAGCAAGCCACTTCAGCTGGCGGCGGGTTATGCTTATTCTGGAGTTACTGCAGCATAAGAAGAAACTTAGACGTCCGCAGGCGTTGGTACCTGCGCTTTTTAACCTGCTGAGCCGGTAATTGTGCCTCTGTAACACGAGTCCTTGAGCTTTCTCTTCTGCAGCAGACACTGTAAAGCATTAAAATGTGGGCGACTTTCTCTGTGCTTTGTTGCCGTGTTTCGTAGCTTTTTTGTTGCCATGTTTTGTAGCTTAGCTTGCCTTCTTTACTTGAACTTCTTTTACATCAGATGAAGGGAATGGGAAGTTGTTGCAGATTTTTTGCCCTGTAAACAATGTGGTGGGCTTTTTAAGATGGTTACCTGATGCATAGCTTCTTATGTGAAGACTTTGTTTCTCAGGTGGAGGGCTTGGCACAGCTAAGAAGGATGACACCTGTGCTAAAACTGGCATAATTGACAGGATTTGTGTCTTTTGCAGAGCCATTATAATAATACTCTAAACTTTAAAGTTCCTCCCAAAACATTCTGGAATAGCCTTCATCCAGTGCAACCGAAGAAACTACTGCTTTTCCTGCCAGCCCTATCTCCAGGCACGTAGGAAAGTTTACATAGAGATTGGGTATTTTTCTTTTTTTTTCTTTTTTTTTTCTTTATGCCTTGCCTTTACATAGACTGGCAGTCATATTTCAGGTAATCATCTTAGTCCTCCGACAGTGCTTTGATAAATGTCTTATTTGACCAGTTCATGTATTTGAAAACAAAAAAGAAGAGACGCTTTTTGGCAAATGCTTTTTAGAAGCCTCAATTTAGAAGTTCTGTAGAATGAAGATTGCAGTTTCTTATTTGTATCTTAATATATAGTTTGGTCACTTATTTTTCTGTCTCCTTTTTCAATTCCTAAATTTTTTCCTAAATGTATAGGTGTCTGGAACCTATGGCATCAGAAGAAGAAAATATGGAATATACAAAGCAGCTAATCCTCAGCTGCCTGCTAAGCATCTGTCAGAAATTGTCTTCGGATGGTGGCAAGATCCCAGCAGGTAAAAATTGCCAGACTCATTTCTTGGTACTTCTCTCGCCAGTACAGCATTAGAACAATGGCCTCTAACGTTTTTCTTCTGTGAATGCACGCTGAATTCTTGAGGAGAAATAGGTTCTTTTATAGGGTATACAATTTTGCCTTCTTAATAATTTTTTGTAGATCCCTTAGGTATGGTCTGCAAATTGAGACCAGTGCTTGAGTGTACTGGTTTTATTCCTGTGTTGTTGACCATTAAAGTATTCATCAGTGAATATTTTTTTACTTGCAGATATCCTTGACAAAGAAAAATTCAACGTGGAAGTGATAGTTCAGTGCATCAGGATATCTAAAATGCCCCAGACACACCACCATGCATTACTTCTCCTTGGTGCTGTTGCTGGCATGTTTCCTGTAAGTAGGACCTGAAATGTATGTGTCGGCTCTTGTCTTCAGGTTCCAAATATTGGGAAGAGTGAAGAACATATAGAGCTGTTCTATGGGGAGAAACTTCCTGAAAGGAGCAAGAGACAAAACTGGCAGGTTTTGTTTGCTCTTTTAGGGCTTTCTGTTCCATTTTACTTGAAAACAAACCTCTGCCTTGATGCATTGGTCACTAGTCATTTATGACTCACAATGAAGCCCATTAGAAATGGAAGAAGCTTTCTGACAACAGCCCTGCCTCACCTTCTTGCTGCTGTCAAAGTTCTGGTGCATTGTTTCTTCTTTCCCCTGACCTTTTATATACAAGAGAGAAAACATCTAGTGCAATAGCACATGTACTCTACAAGTTCCTATCTTGTACAACACTGAGAAATGTAGTTGTAGTTGATGATAAAACCAGGTTGGTCTGATTTTAATAGACTGAGAAACAGGTCTTGTCTTCTATGGATTGAAATTTGACTGTACACTCACTCTTCTAAGTAAGATTCTTTTGCTTTGAAACTATAAAAGCAGCAAAATGTATCCAGATGTATCAAACTCAGTTTGCACCTTTATCTTTACCTCACTACTTTCTCCACACGTTCAGGAAGATGACGTTTTTCCCAAAAGGCAAAACTGGAATGTTTTTGACAAACTTGTGGAGGGTTTGGCTTTTTTATTGTTGGGGTTATTTTTCTTTGCCATCATCTTACTGCCATCACCTGCAATAGAACTGAGCTTTTATTCTACATTAATATTGGCTCTTACAAGATTTTCAAGGTCAGAATACAAGGAAATAATTTGTATGAGTTTCATCTCTCTTTTTAAATCTAAAACACTCCTTTCACTAAAACTGAAAGAGAGAGGTACCCATAACTTCCTGTTCTGAGTTCTGGCAAAATCTAGGAAACTAACTCTTGAGCTAGGTGACACCTCTAAACCAGCCCTCTTGAAATTAATTACTGTGGTTAAGATCTCATGCCTCAAAAAAAGCCAAAAATTAAAATGAGCGTGATTGCTTTCCATTGTATGACTGTAGGTACTGCAGATGTTTTACAAATATAAAAAGGGTAGATAGGAAAGGTACTGAAAATTGCTGGAATCTGTGCCACACTCAAATTTGTGCTTCCGCAAATCTCCCCATAACTGATTTTGCTATACTACCATGGCACTGAATTGAAGAGTACAAGGTATTTCATCAGACTAAACTCTCAATTTCCACTCTTTAGTTACTTGCGTAGAAGTGTATCTCGGTTTCTCTAACAATCATGTAGTGAGTAGCTTTAAGGGACACTATACATGTAAAATTAGTTAGTGGAGATTTTGGAAGATACTAATGATTCTCGTTTTCTTTTATAGGAATCTAGAGGCGTTTGTGAGAAGGAGAAATGCCTTAAGGTATAATATTCAGAGCAACACAGTTCAAAAAGCAAACTAATCTTATCTGTTGTCTTTTCCAGGATAAAGTTCTCCACAACATTATGCCCATTTTTACATTCATGGGAGCAAATGTCTTGCGTCTGGATGATACTTACACATTCCAAGTAATTAATAAGACAGTGCAGATGGTTATTCCTGCTCTTATACAGGTAAAGTTGTCTACTTAATGGAAAGGAGTAGGAGGAAAAGTGAACAATAAGATTATTAGTTAAGTATAGTAAATCTGAATTCTAGAGTCATTCATAGATTTAAACATGAAAAATACCATATACATTTCTTATGTAAAAAATTAATTTAAAAAAGAATATTCTCACAATGGGCTGAAAGGTTTTGGGATTTCCTCATGTATTTTTTAATGGTATGTATGCACATTTTGCATCTTCTTGCAGATCTCTGTTAGACAAATCAAGTTGTTTGTGGCTTATTGTTTGGGTTTTTTTAAACCTTTCATAGCAGCCATCACAAGTTTCTGACAATTTTTTTATGGCACACACAATTAACTACATGTGAGGAGAGCCTAATGTTACTTACCTGAGATCATGTGGCCTACTTGTATTATGTTTACTAGGCCCTTGAATCCAAGACCCTATCAGGCTTATAGGCAACATTTTCAGAAGGATGCTTTCCCTGAAAACATCCTGTTTGTTTCAGCTGATGCCAAGTAACTGTTTTGTTTTGGTTTTTTTTTTCTTTGGGTTTTATTTTGTTTGGGGTTTTTTTCTTTCTTTTTTTTTAAATTTCATTTGAAGCATCTTCCTTAAACACTGAAAAGGAACTGTGTGATTGAAAACTGTTTCTTTTGGAGCACTTCTGTTTTCCTTGAGATTATGCTTTTGGGAAAAGCATGTAGTGATTTCTCTCATTTGCTGAATTTACAAGAAAGAACTTGTTTGAACCGCGGTTCCTGTCTGTACATAGGCTGAAGACAGTGATTTGTCAGAGTCCTCGGGAAGTGTGGAAGAGGTGGTGATTAAAATCATTCGCGTGTTTGTGGATGCCTTGCCCCATGTGCCAGAGCACCGCCGCCTGCCGATCCTGGCCCAGCTGATCACCACAGTGGGAGGAAAGAAGTTCCTCTGGGTTCTCCTGGTGCTGCTGTTTGAGCAGTATGTGACCAAAACTGTGACTGCGACATCAAGCATAGACAAGGTTAGAAGACTAGTGGGTCAATTTTTTCCTCAAGAGACTGATCTCCTCCTGTCTGTTCATGGTCTTGCCTTCAAGAAGGTGCAAGATAAGCCCCCTGGTTACGCCAAAATAAATAGTGAGCTCTGAGCTCGTGCTATAGCAGGACCTGCTGGTGATGCTGGCTATACTTTGTATTGCTGGTACAATATTGTTTTGTCCTGTAGCCTGAACAATAAATCAGGCCATATTGTACTGCAGTCTTTGACCTGAAGGGCTGATAATCTAATTTTGAAGTGCTTCAATATTTTTAAAGTGGGTTTTCTTTCTTCAACTGTGTTTGTGAAACATGATACTGGTCTGTCTGTACAGACCAAGATAAAACCCTGTTATGTTTCTGTGTAGGCAGGCCCTCAAATTAGTTGAAAGGATAGTTTGTGGAGAAAACTAAAAGAGTTAGCAAGAAGATACAGTCTTTGCTGCAACAATTTAGTCTATCTACACAATCTGGAGCGAAGTTCTCTCCAAAAGCTTGCTGCCGTTACCCTTGGTGTTAATCCTGGCAGTGTTTGGCTCACCATGGTATTTTCACAAACTCACTGAGGAGTTCTTGAGTCTTTTTATCATTGTTAGTAATGGTTTTTAACTCTTTTTTTTTTTTTTTTTTTTTTTCTAAACCATAAACAGGATGCTGTTCTGGAAGCCGACACTGAATTTTGGATTTCCATCTGTTGCGAATTTAATGTACATTCTCAGTTCCAGAGCATGATGAAAATAATCCAGTACTTGACAGAGCTGCCAGAGAACAAAGAAGGTAACCACAAAACAGAGCCAGCACAGCAAATGCATGTAAACCTTCCTTATTACTCCTCTAGACAGAAGACTAAGGGATATGGAATTACTCTAATGACATTTTTTTAAATAAAATGGCTAAGATGTGATTACTTTTTTTTTTTCATCCTTTTAATTATAGATTGATTTGAGCACTTAGAATCAAGCAGTAGTCCTCATTTAGAAGTTACATTAAATCATTTCATTAAAAGCTGTTATTCAGAGAAGACAAGATCACAGGGACTACTGGTCATTTCTGGGTTTCTTTAAAGTTTCATTTCTTTCTCCTACAATACAGTGGAGCAATAATTAAACAATATGTTTTAATAATATTCCAGTCTGTTATTTCAAAGAGCATTGGGGAAGGTGGGTGAGGGTTGTTTGTTGCTTTTTAAGGAAGGACTTGCCATACTTGATGTTTGAATGCATTTTCTCAGCCAGGAAGGACAAGGTAATAACACTGACAGCAGTTCTCCCAAGTATGTGACACTCGGTGTATGAGGTCCTGCCTCAAACGTCTCTTGTGTTTGTGGCCAGCATACTGTAGCTTTAGTGCCAAGAAAAAATAAGATTCTTCACATAAAGATGATCAGATGGAATGGCAGTGAAATGGCACTACTGCTTTTGAGGCTGCTGAAATGAAAAATTTATCTCCTGAGGTATTTCAGAGCATCTTTTAGGGAACTTTGACATGATTTTGGATACGCAGAATGACTCCTTGATAGGCATCTGACTGCAATTTTTCTTTGTTTCTGTAACCAGAAATCAAATGTCTCTTCCTCTTGGCTGCAAATTTGTTTTGTGAATGTTTTCAACAGATGATCCTGGGTCAAAAAAGTCAAGAACATGCAAAACAAAGCTAAAAAATCAAGATGGGCAGCTTTTTAATGTGGAGTCTCACTCAGACAAACAGCTTCGGCATTTCAAATTCTTGTCGGTCTCCTTCATGTCACAACTTTTATCCTCACAGAGTTTTGTGAAAAAGGTAATAATGGCAGATTGCTTTTAAACTGATCACATGAATTAATTGTGCCGTACTGTAACAGATGAGGTTTCATTTGCTTTTTAGTATGGCTTTATATTCAATGGGGATGAAAGAATACACTGTCCAGTCTATCTCGCTGACACCTTTATTGACACAGTTTTGAAACTTCTCGTTAATGTTAATTATTTTTAATAAGGCTTTTCCAGATAGATTCAGCTTGTGTGACTGATGAATAGGTAACAAAGTGAAATTCTGGTCCCAGTGGGTTCCCACTGGCTTTATGGAGTCTGGGATTTCACTCGCAATCTGTGTAACTCCAAGTTTGGTGTGGGATTCATACTATTAACTCTGAAAAGACAAAATAAATGTTAGAAATTTTAGGCTGTGGCTCTAGCTGGAAGTAGTTCCCAGTGTTTCAACTGAATGTCATCCACCAGAATGAAGTGTATTTGCTACTGTCACTGTATTGCCTAAGATTCTCATATTTTCTTTTAGAATGATGGCTTAATGCAAATGTGGGGAACTCAGAATTACTATGTTTAGTGGACATTTTATTCAGAACAAATAAATTTGTTTATACCAGAGTATTAACTTAATGAGGGGATGTAGGTTTCACACTTAGCATTTTCATTCTTCCTTTTTAAACCAGATAGTTGAATGTGAAGAAACAGAAGAGCTGCAGAAGTTGGAACAGAGGTATGCTTTAAATCTGCTCCACTCCTATTTCTAGCTTTTACTGCAACATGGGAATAGTTTTTTAAGTATAGTCCCATTAGAATATTTTTCCCCCAAGGATATATTTCATGTTGTCCTTGGCGACAAGCAGTATTTACTATATTCAAGTTATTTAGGTTTTGTTTTGAGGTTTTTTTAATATGATGTGGAGTTTTTTTATTTCTGAAAGATTGCTTTATCCAGTATCCATTCTTTCTGTACTTCTGATGGTGTTTATTTACATACTTAGTCACAACTGTTATGCTATTGATGATGGAGTCTCTAAAAGAATTCTAGATTTTTAGCAAAACGTATCACTTCATTTGTAGGAAAAAAAAAATAAATTGTTATTCACGGGTGCCCTTATATTGGTGTAAGAAATTTACCAGTAATCACAGATCACAGTTGTAGTCATTGGGTTATGACAGGCAATGATGCAAAATGGAGGGTTTCTTTTGTGGAGGCTTAACTTTTATGTTTGTGCTAAGCAAATAAGCTTGTAGAACTTAAATGCTTTGTTCCTTAAACACTTATTTTTAAGCATCTATATATTCCCAGATTGTTTTTGTTTTAAAGTAGAGTTCTAAAAAACAGAACTACTATTGTATGTAGATGCTAATTTGGGGGTACCAGGTAGACTTCCTTAATTTTCCTTATTGCTCTGCCTTTTGTTACTATGTAGATGTGATCTGCTACTTTCTCTATTAGGTGTTTCATTTTCCTTTATGTTGCTGTTCTTGAAATGTTATGTTTTCCAGGAATAAAGTTGACTTCGTTAGTGTTGGTGTTACTTACTAAAAGATGCTTTCTTTCCATCTAGGCTATTAGAAGAAGTTCTTCACTATATAAACACAGTAGCATCCTCTGTGGAAGGAAACGTGGACAAGCCAACAGCCAAATTTTGGAGGGTTCTGCTTAACAAGTCCTATGATATGCTGGATAAAGTATGTCTCATTAGCCCTCATGTTAGCTGTGGGACATTTCTGCTTTTGCTTGTTAACATGGTTGTAACCTTTGCAGGATTTCTTGTTGGATTAGTACTAATCTTTATTGGATGGTCTGCAACCTGCTGCATCATTGTTTAAATTCCTCTAACAATTTTCATAACTACAGCTAACAGCTTAGAACAAGCAGAAGAAAATCAGGAACACTTATTCCCTCTACTTAGTATTCTGCTGGCTGGAAGCGGTCATTTCACTATCTGTCTGGTGGAGAAGAATGGCTTTTGGCAGCGTTTCCCACCGTTAACTCACAAAATGATTTAACTAATGCTGTTGGAATTGCTGTATGTTTTTACGTGGAATTTAAATAGAGAAAAAAGTCCTTATGCTTTTCTTTCTGATCTTTTTCTGATCAGAAGTATATCTGTAGAATTGAACTGGCTATCTCATTGCATGCTGAGGAGTATATGACTTCTCACAGCTTGCAAAAAAATTTTTTTATTTTGAAGCATATTCCAGTTTTCATGATGTACATGCACAGGGGCACTTCCAGAAGTATTTTAGGCTAAGGAGGGATAGCTCACCAGTGTAGACAAAAGGAATTGCTGAGAAAATCTCAGAGCTAGTGGGTATTGGCTGGTTAGTAGCCAGTGAACATACATCAAGTACTGTAACTGGAACCTGCTTTGTTCGTTTGCTTGTCTCAGATACAGCGTTGCTACCCTGTCCGCTCTTCTTTGATCCTGAAACCCATGTGGGAAGTTGAAGAGAGTTTGCCTATGTTATTTGGAGGCTACGGTGTCACAGTGCATGGAAGAACATTTATGGTATTGTTTTGTTTGTGTTTTCTTGTAGGTCAATGCCTTATTGCCAACAGAAACCTTCATCCCTGTAATTAGGGGACTAATGATGAATCAGCTCCCATCTGTGAGACGTAAGGCAATGGACCTTTTGAACAATAAGGTGCAGCAGCGCACAAGGTGGCAGAAGAGCCAGGTGAGGTGAAGTGGTTAAGTATGTGGAGAGAGGTTGATGTGGAAGAGGTTTGTTCTATGTAAAGACATCAAGTACCAGTGCCAAGTCTGGCAGGCAGTTCTTGAGTAGTCAGAGGTAGGTTACCTGCCCATAGTCACCTTGCAGGTTCTGAGTTTCTAATTGTGTGTCTTGTGTGTGCGTGTTCTCTTGTCCTCTTAGATCCTGCAGCTCTTAGCGCTAGTTCCTGAGCTCATTGCTATTGTGCAGTGTAAAAGAAAGGAAGAAGAGGAGGAGCAAGCCATCAACAGGCAGACTGCTTTGTTCAGCCTCAAACTACTCTGCAAAGGTTTTGGCACAGAAAATCCAGCGCCGTTTGTACCTGTTCTGAAAACTGCCATTGATCTGATTTCTTCCGAGAAGGAGGAAAAGAATGTGATGGGAAGTGCTTTGCTCTGCATAGCTGAGGTCACGTGTACACTGAAAGCCCAAGCAATACCTCAGCTTCCAAGGTACTGTTGGCTTCTTTTTAACAGAACCAACTTCAGCAGGAATAAGTTACACTGAAACGCGTTACTGCAGGAATGCTGATGAAGGCCAAGTGGCAGTCTGCCCATGTGTGTGTTTTGTGTAGATAAGAATAACGGTATTCGTAGCGCTTGAAGGTGCTTCCTGGTTGTAGAACAAAGAAGCCAGTGGGGAAATTCTAAGAGTTTTATAATCAGAAGAGTTCCTGGTGGAGTCCGTGACTGTGAACAGCGAGGCAGTCTTCATGGCTTTAGAAAAGTCAGACCGTATTCTGTGTTTTTACTGTAGAACAGATTGCATTTAAAAACATGAGAATCAGTACAGTTGGAAACCCTGTGTGTTACATTATTATCCCTGTTCAAGAAGAATTCAAGCATCTAGCTTGTTGCTTTTCAGACTGTTTTATCTCATTACAAATATAAGTTTCTTCTTGTCAGTAAATCTTTAAAGACAGGGCTTTGAGCAACCTGATCTAGTGAAAGATGTCCCTGCCTATGGCGAGGGGGGGTGGACTAGATGATCTTTAAAGATCCTTTCTGAGCCAAGCTATTCTATGATTCTGTGATTCTACACCTAATATCCTTCATTAGCTTCGAAAAAATGGAATACAGCAGAAGAGCCCAGAATACTGAGTTTTCTGAAATACGCATGTAAAAATTCATGTGAAAATTGTCCCTGCAGGCTTAACAGATGGATTGCTGTGATTGGAAACGTGCCTCCAAATGGTCAGTGGTTTCATCTTTCTCTGTTTACACTTGGTTATTCACAGGCTGATGCCAGCACTGTTGAAGACTTTGAAAAATAGGAAGGAGCTGGTCTCCAATGAGATTTACTTGCTGAGTGCCATCACTGCTCTGCTGAAGGTTGCAGAAACATTACCCCACTTCCTTAGTCCTTATCTCTTGGATTGCTTGCTGCAGGTGAGCCAGCTGACTCCTACAGATGCATAAAGGGAGACAGGATCTGCCCAGTTCCTAGAAGCTACAGAGATTATTTTTTCTCTCTGAAACTGAAATAGGAGTCTGTGCCAACTATGTGGAAGGTCATAACATACTACGCTTCTACGCTCCTTCTTATACAGATAACTAAGATACAGAATATAAAAGCGTCTCCTATTCCTCCCTCGGATAGCTTGTAGTTTGCTTCTTTGGAAAGGGAGGTGAATGCTGAAGGATCAGTGTGTAATATCTATGATCTCATCAAAGGTGCATCTAACAGCTCTAGTTAGGGTAAATCTGACCCCCTGCCGCTGACATGCACATTTTTTCAGTGTTTGTCTTCTGAAGCCGGTGAAGCTCTGTACACAGACATCCTAATGCAAGGTGCTTCAAGTGCTGCAAACAGCAAAACTGCCGTCTGACGCTTGCAACAGACGACTACTGTAAAATAAGTTCTTGAGTTGTTTTAATTATGCCTAACTTTTGCTGGATTTCCTGATAGGTTGTCTGCTTGGAAAAGATTGTGGTCGAGTTTGGTCCTTCTTCCCAGATAAGCTTACGCGTAACATCACTGAAAACTATCCTGGCTACGAGGCTTTCTCCCCGAATACTCTTGCCTGCAATTACAAAGTGTTACAGTGAAGTGGCAAATACCCGGAAGGTAAGGATGTTTTTTCATTCTTTTGCACTGTGATTAGAGAGAAAGGAAAAAAAGAAACAAGCAGGGCAAAATTCAGTTCAGCTGTCCCAGCTGTGTCCCCTCCCAACCTCTTGCCCCCCACCAGCCTACTCACTGGGGCAGCAGAGTGAGAAACAAAGGAAGTCTTAATGCTGTGCAAGCACTGCTCTGCATTGCTAAAACAGCAGTATGTTACCAGCCTTGTTTTGCTCACAAATCTAAAACAGCACCATATGAGCTGCTATGAAGAAACTAACTCCATCCCAGCCAAACCCAGCAGAGCCTTTATATATGTCTCTTTTCTTTTGTACTGCAGTGGTGATTCAGGAAAATTAGACCTGGGAGAAATGCACCACTTTAATGTCCTTAGCATGTTAGATGATGAATGCTGGGGAGATGAACCCATTCATAAAGGCCTTGATTTATCTGCTAGGAACTGGAGTCATAATTTTCATTTAGGCTTTGCTCCTGTCTCATAAGAGCAAACCTTTCAGACTTAGCTGTTAGCTCCAGGATTGGAGATGGGAGACCAAGCTCTTTTCAGGAATCCTACTAACTCAAATTTCCCAAAAAGTACAGGAAAAAGTCCATTTATTTTATCGACAGCATCTTAAAGAGTAAATGCGGGAAGTGCAAAAAACCAGTTTCCTTGTTCTGTTTCTCAGTTACTCTCAGTGTCACAGTTGCCTTTGCATTGCTCTGCTTTTGTTTTGGCAGAACTGCCTGGGTCCTCTTATGAACATTTTGAAGGAGCACATTGCTGGTATGGAGAAGGAGCACCTGATCTCCCATCAGTCTGAGCTGACGGCATTTTTCATGAAAGCCCTGGACTTCCGAATGGAGCACGCCCAGGTGGCTTGTTTAGGGGGGGTGACCAGAGGCAGTTCAACCTCTGCATGCTAATTCTGTCAACTGTTCTAAAAAATGTTAGTAGTTTCCATCGCATATGTGCTCTGAAATTCTGGGTATCAAATATTCTGCTCTGGAATTCTTTTTGGGGTAGAAAACATTTGGTTAGGTATTTAGTCTGAAACAGACAAAATTAAAAGGTGCTTTGAAAGCTCAAATTCTTACATTTCAAACTTGGAATTATGTTTTCTAATTTTTCTAGGATGATTTGGAGGAAGTTAGCAAGACAGAGGCTTACATTATTGATTGTCTAATAAGTATGGTTATGAAACTTTCCGAGGCTTCTTTCAGACCCCTCTTCTTCAAGGTAAGAAGTTTAAATATAATTCATCTACATCAGCATATTTGTATTTTCCAGTGCACAGGTACAGGAAAGAGCTAATCTGCCTTTCCCTTTCAGCTCTTTGATTGGTCCAAAACAGAGTCTACCCTAAAGGACAGACTGCTGACATTCCACCGAATAGCAGATTGCATCGCAGAGAAGCTCAAGGGTCTCTTCACCCTGTTTGCTGGTCATTTAGTGAAGCCATTTGCTGAGACACTGAACCAGGTCAACATTTCTAAAACCGGTAAGTTCTCAGTTACTAACCAGAGAGAGGCATTGTCAGGCTAACTCTGATCACTGAGAGGTTAATTAGAATTGCTGAAAGTTTAGTCTTACAGGATTTACTTCGCAGCACATACCTCTCGTTTCTCTTCCCTCTCCCATAAATAAGGCATCTTTCTTATTTTGATGGAACCAAAGGACATTTTTCATCCATGGGCTCTGGGCTGCCAGTACAAAGTTGAGACCAGATGAAAATTTTCAATGTGAGTCCCAGTGAGTTCCATGAGAATAAAATTGTGTGGAAAGATGGTGACTGGTTTCTGTTTGTTGGGATTTTTTTCCTCTTTTTTTTCTCCCCTCATTCTTTGACTTCTCTTACATGCTACCTAGTGTATTCAGACTCCTCTGCTTTCCTGGCAAAAATAGGTATTACTTGAATTACTTTTTTGTATGGGAAGTTATTTGCCCATCCCACTTGTAGTGATCTGAAGAAATCCTCCGTATCCACAGGTATGGCCAAGCACTTCTCCTGTAGCCTGTGGCTATCCTCTTTTATCCCCAGCTGACTGAACAGTAGTGGCAGACCTGCTAGGGCATCAGCTAAAAGCCAGATAACATATTGCATCCACTTCGTTGCTCTGAATGATGAGTACATAACTACTATGTTATGTACTCCTTTAGCTATATTCACAAGCTAACACTGTTTCTATCTTGTGGGGAAGTTTCGTATTTTCATTTTTTTGATTTTTTTTTTTTCCTCCTTGATCGATGTGTAGATGAAGCTTTCTTTGACTCTGAGAACAGCACAGAAAAGAGCTGTCTGTTGTTGCAATTCACCATGGACTGTCTGCACAAGCTCTTCCTGTTTGACACCCAGAAGTTCCTCAGTAAGGAAAGAGCAGAAACTTTGATGATGCCTCTGGTTGATCAGGTACTGACAAACACAAACCCATTCATAGCTGATTTCCCCCACCTCCCCACCCCATCTGAAAGATATTTTTTTTTTTTTATTATCAGGCCTCAATCCTCTCCCTTAACAAAAAGGGAGGAACTAATTCATTGTCTTTGGGCTACAAACAGTATTAACTGCTTTGCCTAAGGCTCTGAATTACTAATTTTTTTTATCCTCTTTCTAAATATCGTCATTCTGTAAGGTTCGTGCATGTTGTTGAGCTCTTGCAGAGCAGTGCTTTCCCACTGATGCTCTTTGATGTAGCTCTTGAGTACCTGAAAGCCAAAGCTAGAAGATCTGCTTTAGGCTGGATTTATCTGAGCCTGGATCTGTTTGACAAGCTTTTTTCTTCCACAGCTAGAAAATACGCTTGGAGGAGATGAGAAGTTCCAGGAAAGAGTGACAGCACACCTGATACCCTGCATAGCTCAGTTTTCAGTGGCAATGGCAGATGATTCTCTTTGGAAACCGCTGAACTACCACATCCTGCTGAAAATGAGACACGCCTCTCCTAAGGTTCAGAGCTATCAGAATTTGAACGGGTTTTCTTTGTTGCGTTAGAAAATGGGAACAGCGCCCTAAAAAACAGAAGTAGATTAGCCAAGTCATCGCTAAAATAGTGGCCTAGATTAAAATCCTGATATTGTACTATGCTACTCCCACGTTCTAGAGGTGTGTATACAACACGGCCTTCTGCTCTTACCTTACACAGTCAATATCCACGTGCGAACGTCTTCCATACTGTGTGCTTTGGGATTTTAAAGACTTGGTAGCTGCTGGAATAAGAGCTAACCTGTTTGTGTATGAAGAAAGGGGCACTTTAGAGGCAGAACTGGAAGACAGTAATTTATCAGCCTTCAGACCTGTTTATTATGTTAGAGTTTTGTCAAGACTCCAGTATGGCAGGTTGTATGTATTTAGGGGGAGTACTTGGGTTTTCATTGTTCTGAGCTGAGTCCTCCTGCTACAGTGGAACAGAGTAGCATTGTTATGGGAAGTTAAAGACTGTTACATCAAATAACTTCCAGCAACATACCTGCTTCTTGCAACCTGTTTTTCCTTTGACATTACCTTAATCCAGATGGTAAGGTTTAAATTAGCTTAAAAATAATTCCCTTCTGTAGGGAAAGTTAGCTTACAAACTTATGTGGAAAGAAAGGGGGGGGAGCAGGGGGAGAAAGCAGGGAACTATACTGTAATATTTGTTTTCTTACAAAGATTATTGTTTTGGTTTAGGTCCGATTTGCTGCTCTGCTTGCATTGGTAGAAGTTGCACAAAAACTGAAGGAGAACTACCTGGTCCTGCTACCAGAATCTATTCCATTCTTAGCTGAGCTCATGGAAGGTAATGTTCTAAAGTGGCTTTAGTGCAGGCAGACAGCTGGCCTACAACCAAAAAGGAACAAGGGCCACTTACTTCAAAGATTCAGACAGGCTGATTGCTAAATTTCTATAAATCTTATGAATTGGTATACAGTAGCTTAAACTGTGCAGGATGCAGACTGAAATGGATTGTATCCAACACACTCCTAAAGTTCAGTTAAATTACGGTAGTTTCTTCAGCAGTACAGCCTGTGCACATCTGTCCAGTTGCATGTTTTAGATCAGTGTTACAGTAGAAATAATTTGCCCAAGTCCTGAGTCAGTGCCAAAATATTTTTTTGATAATTTCATACCTGCTGTTTGAAGACAGTTCTAGCCTTGATAAGTGATGAAGCCTTCCTAGGGTAGCTTTATAATCACTATTCTACTTAATTCCTGCTTTATTTCTTTTCTAGATGAATGTGAAGAAGTTGAACAGCAGTGTCAGAAGACAATTCACCAACTAGAAGTCATTTTGGGAGAACCCCTCCAAAGCTACTTCTGAGCTTATCCCCTTTATTTTCAAAAATGTGCTTCATGTGTGCAAGTGTAATAGGCAATCTGTATTCTAATTTTTATCAGAGCTAAGATCATAACTTTTTAATAAAATATTGTAAGAATCTGGCTTTATCATTTTTGGATGGTCTAGGGACTTTTTGTATCGCTTTTCCTTAACTGCTCTTAACAGTGGGAAACAAGCAAGCTATCAGCAAATTTTGATAGCTGGCACAAACAGTGTGGCGTGTGAGACTCACTGAATTCCACCGTGCTTGGGGGACACAGTTACTGTCCCTGGGGAGGGGCTCCCGTGCTACAGTGTAAGCGTGGTACTCACTGGACCAGTGCACTGCCATCTTATGTATCTATCTGCCTTTCATTTTTAGGGAAGTAAAAAGTAAACCCACTGAAGATACTGAAAAGGAAGTTAGAAGAAACTGGAGCTTACAGGAGCAAAAGCTGTTTTTTAGTCTTCAGAGACTTACTCACCTGAAGATGAAGAATAAATTGCTTGCTGTGTTAATGAATTTACCAAAAAATTCACCACCCATTTTACACCAGGAGGTGCTGGTTCATTACAGTACTAGTAAGAAAGAAAGGCAGTCAGATTCTGTAAAGTATGGTTTAAAATGCCACAGGTTAGAACTAACACTACAGGGGATACTCTTCCATCCCATCAGATGCTAGGAATGGGCCTCTGTTCAGGGTGCAGCACGCCATGCAGATCCCAGCTGTGGAAAAGTTACCCTATGGTGGTCACTCATGCTCTTACAGGAATTTTGTAGAAGAATTTCGTAGAACTATTAGTGATGTCTGCTGTCTAAAAAAAGGATGTTCACATGAGAACTTCCTTCTGAACTCTTAGATAAGGGCACACAAGTGGTGCCATTGGCCTTACCAAGGGGGAGCTGCCTACCAGCTCCTCTGTTAGAATCAGCCAGCTGAGTTTATCCTGCAGCCGAGGGATGTACACATACAGCACATCGCTCCTGAAGGCCACACCAGCACAGCCAAAGCCTAAGGCTATGCACATTAACTGGTCAGTGGATCGCTAACTCCTTGATGTGGAAATGGTCCTCCGATCAGGATCACTATGGCACCTCAGAGATACTGGTAAGATAAGTGAAACAAGACAAAATATAGACCAAAACGGGATCGTAGCTACTCAGCTACGCTTGGAGAAAAGCAGAGTTCACAATTGTTTTTATTTATGCTTTTTATACATTAAACTTGGTAATTTATCTTACACAGTTTTTTAGGGTACATCTTATTCTTGAAATTGCTTCACTCTTTCAGCAGCTCTTAAGATAAATAGGAATATTCCTCAGGCGTGTACTGACAGCCAGGAGCAACTTATTTTTAAAAAGAGTATAAAAATTAAGACTGACATTTGCATGGAAAACTGATTGAATAGGAACAACTCCATGGTTTCAGATCAACAGTATTTTAACACAAGACCGGAAAAGGATTCATTCTCTATTCCACTGATGAACATCCGAGTCACATCTCAGCTGAAACCCTGCCTGGAGTACCTGCATTCACTCATTTTTTAAAAATGATAACCACAAACATCTACTTCAGTCCCTAAGCAATCTCAACTCAGTAAGGAGCCATTTCAGATCAAACAAGCTTTCAAAAGTTCATGCAATTGGAACCAGCTAAATCATTTTAATTTGTTTCACTTTGGCAAACTAAAAGCTAGAAATGCTGCCGTATGTTTCATTTAAGCCACTTACTTACTTAAAAGCAGGAGCTGTCATAACCACATGTGGCAGAGAAGGTACTACTGCAGCAGCAGGCTAAGAAGCAAGATGAAATTCCTCCTTGCCTTTTGCTAGAACTGATGGGTCAACTGTTTGCTTAATCCAACCTCAGTAAAAAGATTATAGTTGCTAATAAGCAGAAGACCATATTTCATAATTCTATTCTAAATGAATTATCAATGTCCCTTTTGGAGTGAATAATCATGTCTTCAGATCCTATTTCAGTCTTATTTCTGCTTCAAATATTGAATGTATGCTATCAAGGAATGCTGAGTAGTAGTTTAACTTCTTAAAAATACCGAGTGCAATTGTTAGACACATTATGATGCAGTATTTTCATATTGCTAGGTTCAGTAATACAGGAGCTTTATCTGAGCAAACACTTACTTAGCTTGCCAGGAAACTAAAGGAGGATTTAATCTCGCAGGCAGCAGTTCTGGTACTCCCCTAACTCAGAGAGGCAGATGCAGAAGCCTAGATAGATAAAGGCAAGCTCAGCACGAGCCAGCACCTGTTTGTATTTATTTGACAAGGAGGCACTCTCATTAGAAGAGGTTTAATTCTTGTAATAGCGATCAAAAAGAACTACCAGCTCCTCACATCTAACAATTGAATATCTCCTGTGATTTCCAATTCGTTGATCTTTTCAAGCTGTTTAAAACGATGCTTGTATTCCAGAATGTGAACACCATTAACAGCAACTTTGAACTGGTGGGTGTCACAAAAAATGATCAGCTGAAAAGCAAGAAGAGAAAGAGTTAAGTTTTAAGCTCAGGTAAGACATGAAAAGCAACCTGATGATCTAGCCTAGACTTGGGCAAGCCCAGTTTCTGTTACCAAGAATGTTTCATGCAGAAGAAACATTTAAAAAAGTGGAACTTCAAGAGCATTCATAGAATCATAGAATAACTCAAGTTGGAAGGGACCCATAAGGATCATCGAGTCCAACTCAATTAAATTAAAATTTGTTCTAAGCACCGGCTGAATTCTTCCAACCATTTAAAAAGAAAACTGTCATTAAAACCAAGTTAAATCTCTCCTCCCAATGCTCCCATTTAATCCTAAATATTCTCACATTGACATGCACTGAAATGCAGGGATGGCAGCTTTATTTAAATCTTTATTAGTGACATGACATTTCAGCACCACTGCTAATCCTTTTGGCAGAATTACCAGTTTGATGCTATATTTCAGTTAATCTTACCTCAAAGTACATCCCTGGACTGAAAGGGAAATCGTCAACTTCCTTTTCTTCTTCTCCCCAGCTGTCACAAAGGTATGAGTTTCTTACAAAAACTTTATTTTTCACTCGGGGATTCAGATGTAATGCAATGTCCTTTGAGTCACTTGATTTCAGATTTATCACAAAGCTGGAAGATATTTTTTAAGAGTTTACTATACCAAAGGTTTATAAACACGATGCAGTAGTCCATGCTATATATCAAGCCCTTAGCCGATACTCAGAACTGTTCTGGAGCCAGGGCTATGATTGACCTGAAGAACCAAGCAAGCAGGTAACGTGCAATTGTCTCCTTCACACAGAAACCTTTGCTGGAGGCAGCAAACGTAGCATGACCCTGCTAGATCTGCTTCATCACTCACAGCTTTCTGTTCATGTCTCAGCAAGGAGACATTGAGCCAAGTGTTGCTCGCCTACAGCACCAGGAAGCAGCATTCTCACAGAAACATGTGGTGCTACTTGCTCCACCACCTCTTTCTTTTAACTCGGGCAGTGGAGAGTGGGAGGCTTTGTTTTACCTAAAGACATTATATTCCTTCTGCCAACAAACTGGTTAGACTCTAACGAAAAGTGTGAGTATTTCCTCTGTACATTTAAGACTGGTGGGACACCATGCATGCAAAGTGTTACTTTGTAGGCAGCTGTGCTGGTTTTGGCTGGGATAGAGTTAATTTTCTTCAGAGTAGCTAGCGTAGGGCTCTGGTTTGGATTTGTGCTGAAAACAGTGCTGATGATAACACAGGGAAGTTTTTGTTATTGCTGAGGGGTGCTTACACAGAGCCAAGGCCTTTGCTGCTTCTCACCCCACCCCACCGGCGAGTAGCCTGGGGGTGCACAAGAACTTGGGAGGGGACACAGCCAGGACAGCTGACCCCAATGGACCAAAGGGATATCCCATACCATATGATGTTATGCTTAGCATATAAAGTCAGGGGAAGAAGGAAGGGGTGGGAAACACATTCAGAGTGATGGTGTTTGTCTTCCCAAGTAACAGTTACATGTGATGGAGCCCTGCTTTCCTGGAGATGAACACCTGCCTGCCCGTGGGAAGTGGGGAATGAATTCCTTGTCTTGCTTTGCTTGCGTGGGTGGCTTTTGCTTTACCTATTAAACTGCCTTTATCTCAACCCAGGAGTTTTCTCATTTTTGCTCTTCCAATTCTCTCCCCCATCCCACCGGGTGCAGAATGACCGAGTGGATGTCTGGTGCTCAGTTACCAGCTGGGGTTAAACCATGACAGCAGCATAACTCTACCCAGGCTGAATTAATACTCTGCCATCTCAGACATGTCCACAGCACAGAGTTCCTGAAGGGGAGCTCTGGAGAAGAGTGATCAGAGGGAAGAATCATCCAAATTCAAATCAACGCTTCAACCTGCAGAACCAAAACCACTCTTCAAGCAAAGTGTATGCTGAAGCACAGACATTTCCTCAGCTCCATTCTGACCATGTTGCGCTCCCCTCCTTCCCCCCCCCCTTTAAATCATGTTGGGAAAATGTCGTCTTTGCAACCCGTTGTTCCTAATTTGCTATCAAAATTATAGCTTATACTACTCTACCAGCTTTCATCACTCAGTTGTCACGTTAGGCACCTGCATGCTTCTACAGTCCCCGAGGAGGCCGTCAGAGTACTCAGAGAAACATTGCAACATGCAGCATTTGAGCACACCAGCAACTCATCTGACTCATTTACCATCTATTTCTGCCAGTTCCCTTACTCTTGGATCTCTTTAGAATAAAAGCTGTCTGTGTAAGATATGTATGCTCACTTGCCCTGCACAACAGAAACCCTGAACAGACACACAAACTTGTGGATCATGCAGATTTAGCAGGTAAGACACTCAGGTTTTACCTTCACTTTTCACAATGGAGCTGTTCTTTAAGTCCTCCCTAAAGCAGTATCCTGCAAGTTCCCAAGAAAAATGCACTGTAGTTGCAGATGATTGCAGATGCAAAGTTGCAAGTGAGTAAGGATATACTGAGGCAATGGAAAAGCCTACTCATTCTCAAGAGTAGGTCAGTTAAACAGCAGAAAAAGTCAGTAACACTTACCTCTTTGGTTTTTTATTCACTTCTCCTTTAATGGCAACTGCGCGTCCTGGATGAAGTGCAGTATCAAGTTTCCCAACATAAGGAACTCCCTAGAAGTACACCACCAGTAAAAATTTTGACTGTGACTTACTTTTTTCAAGCTGAGCTTTACTATGGCAGGAAGAGATCTGGCCTACAATTATGAATCTGCACTTACAGCTAAACTTATTCCTACCAACATGTCCTGGGACACTAATACTATAGTGGAAAAGTTACACTGAGGTAAACATATCAATGTGTTGGGCTTTTTCTTTAGACTACCACCTTCGGTTCAAAATAAACATTATTTACAACTACTTCTGCCACCACTAATGGTGGAAGAGGGGGGAAAAAAAGTAAGCATGAAACTCTGCACATAATTATTCAGATACAGACATCCTGACCTCTCCTCTCTGAAAGCTTCAGTTATGCTTTAAATAAGACTCATGCTAGGTGTTGTGTAAGTACTAGAAATAGGGTCACTGAGTATTCTCTCCTCCTGGCACCAGTTCATAATGACAAATTTTATTTACCTTTTTTCATGTGTTAGAAGTTTTGATCAGGGAAAAGGAGTGAATGAAGAAGTTGGCTGGTTTTTTTTTTTAAGTACATCCACCACTCACAAATGACAATATTGCATGTTATTTGGTTTTGAAAAGATGACTGAAGAAGGCAGACTGTCAAGTGACACAGCAACTAAGATCATGGCACTCACTGCAACTTCACCTTCTCCATAAATTCTATTCTATATTATTGGCTTCCAAACCCTTTTCACCTAGAGCATGGTCCTTACTCCAGTCTGGATACTGTTCACTTGTACAACTTTTTGCAAAAAGATGAGCACTCACTTCTAGCTAGGTGCGAGCTCCAACCCTAAGGTGTGATGCTAGCGTCTGGCCACCCGAGGTGTACACAGGATAAGCATGGATCTGTCAGCAAGAGCCAGATGTAGCCAGACAGGTTCTGGGATACACACATTAACATAAGGTGATGTGGCATAGTATGACTGCAGAATACTTTCATTTTGCAGATATTCCCTAAGGTGGAGAAAGCTAAGTATGCTTATTTGAAAAAAAGTTTTTAATGTAATTTGGTCTTTTAAAACTTCAGGAGGTATCCCCACTTTTTATTTCTCTGTTGATGGCTGTGGATGCTGAATTTATATTTCGGGTTTTCTATATGCTTTAACAACTAGCCTCACTTTTACTAGCAGCAGAAGAGAGGATTACTCTCTACAAAACCTCACTGATGATCATCTTCCAGTAGATTCTCAATTCCCTTGTTCTGTGCATATTTTTTCACAAGTAACAGAGATGGTTTTGATTTTTTTTTACTATTCACATTTGCCACAAGTCTACACAAGACACTTACAAATTCTGAACCATCTGGCATTTCCCCCTACAAGAGAAAACAAATAACATTAACTAGTTTATCAGACAACAGGGAGATTCTTTCAACGTTTTTACAAACATACATACATTTTCTGTGTTTATCTTTGTTATTCCTAGGGATGATAGCTGAGGGCCTTGTAGAGGCTGCAGAGAGAGAGATATTTAGACATCATCGCGAACATCTTAGAACTTTAACACGAAGTTAGTTTAGAACCTGTGCTGCTTTGAAGGGTCTACTGTTAACATGGAAATTTAAGGCTATGGTAAAGAAAAAGCCACATCAAGATTTCTTAAGACCACCTCATTACAGTTTGAATCTTTATTTAACAGTCAGAGCACTGATAACCCCTTCGCATTTGAGGGTAACCACTGAGCTTTCCTCACTGGGGTAGGAATAACAGCAGGGCAGGTCCATGTACAGGGCCTTGGGATTTTAAGCAGCCCCCTGCACCCCTGTCCCTTCCCACAGGAAGGGTGTATGAGCAATGTGGCCATGCAGTGATACAGTTCCAGCTTAGCCCTGGCAAATTGTATCTTCAGCTTGTTTATTTCAATGAAAGCCTCTCTCTTCCTCCTCAGAAGATTATATTAGAAGCAAAGACAAAAAGGAAACAATTACCCCTCTCCATTCCTTTCTTCCCCAAAGGATACAGCATCAGCAATCACAGACTAAAGCTACTCTGTTTCATTTTGTGCTTAGGACAGAAACCAACCTACAGGACCTGCCAGCCCGCAAGCTCTTCTCGAAGTCAGTCCTCCAAGACCAAGACCAGACCGCTCTGAAGTAAGATTATTCTGGCAACATGCCCAAGGCCAAGTGATGGGGTCCACAAAAGTCTGTACATAGGCTTTGCAAATGATCCGTGATTAGATCTATCTTTAAAGCTTAGACCCCATTTTGTTCAGGCCCAAATCTCCACTTCCTATCAGCAGCTATTAATCTGCTGACCTGAGTTAGACCGGACACTTGCCAGTAAGAGATCCAAGCTTTGCCCACAATGCAGCGAGGATGGGGCAGAAGAGACCCCAAACATTACACAGGAGGAGGTAGGCTGCCTTAGTGAGTGGCAGGAAGAACGGGAAAAGGCATTCACCTTCAGTATCCCCCTGGAATTTATCACCTTCCGTTCCTGCTCTAGAGGTCTCACCCTTCCCTTCCAGAGCAGAAAGATGTCTCCTTCTGCTCAGGCGAAAACATGCTGTTCAACTCCTCCCTGTTGGTTTACTTTCTCCAGCAGAGCTGGCAGCTGAGAGGAAGCACAGCACTGCCTGCACTTTAAATTCACCGCAGTTTGATCCAAGTGCAAGTCAAGCCACAAAGTCTTCGAGAAAGGACACCTCTTCTCACTCCCCAGAAATAAACATACACTCCTAGTTATGATTTCAGTCAACAATTCAGTCATTTTAGCAGGAAAAAACAGAATTATGTGCACAAGCAGTTCCAGCTGTGACTGAACTTGGCATTTGGAAGCCAAGTAACAAGTTTCAGCCATGGCTGAACTTGACACTTAGAAGCACTGAATACTGAGAGTCCATTTGCAATATTTGAAAAGTCTAATCCATTCCTAGATCCAGCAGCCAAGCAATTCTTATACCATGTCTCCTGTAAACTTTGTCACCCTTTTGCCCCTAACCTCAAGACTGAAATGGGAAGACAAAGATCCTCATGAGACTCACATGTTGAAACAGTGGGGAAAAAAGTCTTGTTACGGATGTTAGGCTATGTGGCTGCTTTTCTCTACTTCCTTTTCACCATAAATCCTACTCTGTGGTTTAGCAAGACAGAGAAAAGGAATAGAACAAGTCAGCTGTATATGTAACTTACTTTAGAAACAAATTCTATAGTTTTGATCTGCACTTTGCCATATATTCCAAGAGTATTTATTTTTTCAAGACTAATTCTGTGGTTGTAGAGCAGCAAGTGCTTCTTGTTTACAGACACCTAAAGAGACAGGAAATAAAATAGGAAAATTGTTCTAAACATACATTACACCAGCCACGTATCAAATTGTATGCATATATCTCTGTTTTACACTGCTTTGGTACAGAAGCAGGGAGCATCCTAGAAATTTCAGAGCAACTACGTTCAGTTCATCTGTGACTCAGTCTCTCTTTCCATCACTATGAGGGAGATTTATTTGACTACACTAAAATTTGTATTTCACACCTTTTGTTTCTATCGCCCAATCATTTGCCCATGTGGTGTTAGCAATCTAATAGAATCTATTATTGCAGTCTAACAGAGCAAGACAAACACACCTCAGATGTTTCCTCCAAGGACTGTCCTACACTGGGCACAAAACAGGTTTATCCTAAGGTCAGCCCTTTGCACATAAGAAGGGAAGGGTGGAGTAGCCATTAGCCATGGCAGGAAGTTACTTGCCTACTCATCCAACTTAGAGGGAAGCAATGCAAAATTAAAGGTCTGATTTACTTAGCACCTCTTTAAAGAAAAGCTTCTAAATGTTTCTGTAGTTAGACTATATCTAGGTAACAGAGAAGCCAAGGCTCTCAACTATTTATTGTAAGTATACAAAATACCTCTATTGTATTGGGCAAACAACTAGCTACAGATAAAGAATCAACCCAGACTCACCTGGAATTTATCCTTTAAAATCATGATGACAATCTCAAATGACTTCCCTTTTTGAAAGGGCATCTCATAAGTAATCTCCTCCCAGCCCCATTTTTCCCTCTCCAGTGTGTTGCAAACAATGCAGCCAGACCTTTTGAAGCGGGGGTTGAAATGAAATGCCACATCAGCTCGAGGCTTTACACTGTTGCCACACTGCAAATCCACCTGGAACCTAATCATAAAAATAAGACAAACCACATTCAGCTCAGTCGGTCAAGAAATCATCTAAGAGCTTGATACACTTGTCTTTTACTGTGGAGCCTCAGAACAGGCAGACACAATGAATGTTGTTGGATATGGAAAAAACCTGAATTTGTCCAACTCCTACATATTTGTGAATGGTTCTCCCATCATTTATTGCAATGAATTAAAATATTTAAGTATATATTCAATGGTCATCATTCATATCATGTAAGCTCCTTCCTTACTGTGTGTTCACCACCTTTCTTCCCATCATCTTCAAATAAAATAACCGAAGGAACCTTGGGCAAAGTCAGGGAACAGAACCCCCATACTAGCCACATGCACAAGTTCAAACCCCATATCCCAGTTTAAGTTAATTCCTTCACGCAACACAGTCAGTTATCAAATTTGTTAGTCTCAGATAATCTCTTTAGACAAGTTGACATATACCATGACAGGGAAAAAAAAATTGCCAAAGCAGGCAAAGCAAAAAGAGAGAGGATCAGCAGAAAGAAAAAAATCAGTTCATCCTCCACTTCTCATCACAAAGCTTTCATTAATCACTTAAGCCTGTATTCATATATTCACTCTGACACTATCACAAGGATTTAGATCAAGCCTTTGTGTGCCATCATAAATAGGACCCCTGGAAACATTTTATCCATTACATTATTGTTCACATGGTGACACAGCAAAAAGTGACGCCGTAGCCACTACCTGTCTGCATCATCTGGAACAGTCCCATGTATCACAATCAGCTCTCCAGGAACAAGTTCATCAAGTATCGTCCCAACATACGGAATGATCTCGAAGAGGGGGAAAAAAAATAGGAAAAAAAAAAAATATTCAAACAGCATGTTGTGATGGAGGCAAAAAAATCCCACAGTAGTCTTAAAAATAATATTCTAATAATTATGTGGTGGTCTAGCACATTAAAAGAAACACAACTAGCATATCATTTAAAAGAAACAGTAGAAAAGCACTAAATACCCACCACAACACAAAGGAAAAACCCAGCACATTTTCATATATGAAAACCAAGCTTCTCAGGTAAGATTAAAACTAGAATTTCCAGCCTCCATTCCTAGCTCTCAAATGAGGAATGGCAATATGTTATCGTCTCACTTTTAATAGAATATAAAGCAGATTCACTTCAAATTAGGTCATTGCCAAGGGCTGACTATTACCAGCCCTTTGCTGGTAGCAGAA